>NC_035448.2:169409449-169663110 GCF_002127325.2 Helianthus annuus | reverse complement strand
GCTGCCAAAGAAACAAGGATCACTGGTTAGGATCACGTATAAGGATCACGTATAATAAAAATCCAGCCCTAACAATTGCCCCCAAAATATAAGGAGTTTATTGTAAATTAATGAGTTATATTTTGCTCTGATCTTATCTTCAACGGACTACTCGGATAACTAGCCGTTATAAGCGGACTAGCCGTTGTGATCATTACGTCAATGAAGTGACATCCCTGCAAATCATGATTATAAATAGGAGATAGGGTTGGGATCACTCTGCATTTAAATTCGATATAACTTCCCTTTATAATTTCTACCGAAGATCGATCAGGTATTCTCTTTTCTTTTTCATTCTTCCTCCTCTTACTCTGTATTTCTGCTCCCTGTTTTTATTTTGCTGTGAGGATGTTGCTCCGAAACTCTCCTCATAAGGATCACGAGAAGAGCAGTCCCCTGAAAAGCCAAGGGATCATTAAGGACTCTCCTACGGAGAGATGTTGCTTTACCGATGCTCATGTTGATAGGATCCGTCACTGTTTTCCGGCGGATACCGTCTTCAATTCTTTTACTCCCACCGCTCTGAGTGATTTCGTTTCCGACGCCTGGGTGGCCTTTCCTGCTACTCCGTTTACCATAGGATATTCATACCCTTTTCCAGCCTTCACCCAGTCCTTCTTTTCTCTGACCGGTATGTCCTATATCCAGGCCATGCCGATGATCTGGAGGGTTCTGTGTACCCTTGAGAGGATCATCGAGCAGGAGGGGATTGACTTAGGGATGCTGGAGCTGGCCGAGTTATATGATCTTACCACATTTGGTTCCTGTCGATACTTGTTGAAACGGAAAGCTGGAGAGGATCACCCTGTTTTTAAGGTCACAAAAAATGATACCAACTAGAAGCGACGATTCTTCTTTGTTAGGAGAGATATCATCCCTAACGGGGAGGATCTGCCCAAGGAGTGGGCTACTCATGGTAGGATAGAGGATCCTCTAAGGATCACCATCAGCCTTGTCTCTTATGATGAGGATCACTAATGTCTTTTTTGTCTTTTGTGTTTTTTCAGCTATATCCGTTACTCATCTCAAGTTAACTCCTGCTGCAAGAGAGAGAGTTTTAGCTTTCAAGAAGCTTGATCCTGAGACCAGAAGTTTTCAAGTCACCATCCAAGATTCACAAGAAGTATCCTCCGCATCTGCCACTATGTCAAGTAAGTATCCTTGTAAAAAGTAAGTTATATGTGAGATTGTTTGATTAATAAGGGAACTTATCTTGTTTCTGATTGTGTAGGCGCTGGAAAGTCTGCCAAATCTGCCAAGTCTGCTTCTAAGTTTGGGATAAGTGATCTTGCCAACGTCAAGTCTTCGAGGAGGAAGACTTCTGCTGCCAGTCCCTCTACTTCAGCCCTTAAAGCACCCATTCGGGGTAAGGGAAAAAAGAGAAAGACTTCTGAAGATCTCCAGGGATTTCCTCTGCTTCGCCAACAGTTTCTCGACTATGTTAATGAGGTAAGGATCACTGCCCCTGTTGGTTATCCTTCTTAAGTATCCTGCTTGAATATCCTGCTTCCTTTTGGATCGCCTGATCCTGAATCTTCCTTATACCTCTTCTGCAGAAACTTGCTGAGATCGAGACCTATCTTGGCCATGTCGAGGATCAAGAAAGCCAAATTGCCGATCTTCAACAAATGGGCGTATTGAAGGATCTCAAGATAGCAGATATTGAGAAGGAACTCCGGGCTACGAAGGATGAGGCTGCTCAAAGATTGATTGATATGGATAGCGAGAAGCAGGAGATCGTCCAGGATGCCAAGGTCTCTGCGGCAATTGCCATGTACAAGATACAACTTCAGATGGTTGCGGAGGCTCAGGATCCTTCCTTCGATAAGAGCACATGGGATGTTGAAGATTGGAAGGCAAGGCTGGCGGAACTGGAAGACGAGGATGAAGCTGAGGATATCCCAATGCTGGAGGGTGGTGATGCTGACAAGGATCAGGGCGGAGAAGCTGGTGGTGATGGAGCAGCAAAGGTGTAAGCTGCATGATTGGGCGATGATGGATATTTGTAACTAGGCCGGAGCCCAATTTTTTAGGATTGGTAGTGGTTTTTTTGTGGTTGTTGATGGTTTGTGAACAATTTATGGTCTGTAATCTTTGAACAATAGTTTCTAGGGTAAAGGATCCTGGATCCTTCGAACAACAGGTAGGATTACAAAAGGTGGAGGGATCCTCTGTTTGGGGGATGAAGCCTTTGTGATCCTGCCGCTTTTACTTTCCTGTACCTGCTAAGACCGCATAGACAATGGACACCCTTTGCCAACCCATGTGGACGGGCCACGTTTTGCTGGTAGAAATGTGGGTTGGCAATTTTGACAACTTTTGAAGGGTTAATCCTTTTGTTAATAAATAAAATCTTAAACTTTTGTCGCTTATCTTGTGTTATTATCCTTTTTATTTTCAATTGTTTTGGGCACATGTTTGTTTGAGTAAGAAAAGTTGAGCAAAATATGTTTAAGAAGTTTAGGATATGATCCTGGATCAAATATCCTATAATCGAAAATTTTCAAGGTAGTTTATTTTAAGGATCATAGGTTCAGTTGTCAAGGTCTAAAGGGTATTCAAATGAATAATGAAATTGAAAATAGTTAAGGATCATACCTGAGGATCCAAGTTAGGATCCTAACCTTTAATCGGGATAACCATAAGTAAAACTTTAATGGATAATAAGGATTAAGGATCCTTAAATGTTTAACTTCGAGAACCTGAAAAATGGAATAAAACTTGGGACTAAGCCAATATAAAAGATAAGTTAGTAACTGGGGACAAGCCCATAGGATCACTGAGGATGATCCCAAAGGATCAATGGGGACAAGCCCAAAGGATAACTGGGGACAAGCCCAAAGGATAACTGGGGACAAGCCCAAAGGATCGTATGTAAACTGGAGTATGGCCCTTACTGGCGACTATCCAAACTTAGTGACATGAAAATGTCAAAACCTTAGCTAACGTGAAAACGTTAGAAACCTTATGAACGGATGTATGGTACGTCTACCATTATACGTAGGATCCTGGGTATAGCCAGTACGATGAGGTTGTCAGCCCCGGAAGTGGGTACTGGTCCCAAAGACGTGAACTATATCAGGATCATCGTGCGCTGCTGGCGGAAACTGGGGATAATCCCAAGGATAACTGGGGTTAGACCCAAGGATCTGCGTTGCTTTTGAAGATCTTTGACGATATGCTGTAGATACCTGAACTATCACAACTCAAATGGTTTGTGAGAAGAGGATGAAGGATACAGGATCCTTATCCTTTGGTAAAGAGTAAGGAAATGTAATAGTTTTAAGATAAGGACATTACCAGAGTAAGGATCACTGACATCACCGGGATTCTTTGAGGATACTTCAATGTAAGGATCACATGCTTGAAGGATCATGTTCACATAAAGTATCTCTTTAAGTGAACAGCATTCCAGGCTCTTGGTAACAAGTTTCCTTCCATAGTTAGCAATCTGTATGCCCCCTTTCCTGCTTCAGCTTCAATCAAGTATGGGCCTTCCCACTTTGGTGCTAACTTCCCGTCAGCAGGATTAATAGTGTTTTGGAATGTTTTTCTCAACACCATATCTCCGACTTGGAACTTCCTTATCCTAACATTTTTGTTGTAAGCCCCAGCCATTCTTTGTTGGTAGCTTGCTGTTAGGGCTGGATTTTTACTATAAGTGATCCTTATACGTGATCATAACCAGTGATCCTTGTTTCTTTGGCAGGCAGTGATCCTCAGCCGGACTTCAGGATCAGGATCATGGGACGTTATGGTGATCCTTATACTAACGGTCACCTTCGCTTACTACAATATTATTTTGCAGGAACATCTAGCAGGATATGCTCTAGGCATCATGATCAAGGGACGCGTTTTCACAATTATGGCAAGAGCTAAATTGAAGATAGACGTTGTACCGGATATGGAAACTTGGCTTGATCTAAGGGCAGCAATTTAGGCTAGATTATCTTTATTTCTAAAGGGGTAATGAGCTGATTAATAGTTTACCTACCTTAAATAGGTCACCTACACTAGTATAAATACTACTCTTCCTCATTCGGAAGAACACACACGACATACAACGCAACTCTCACACACTTAGACACCAAAAGCAATAGTGATCCTTGTACTCAGCTCATTATCATCCAAAGTTGTAATCATATTTTTGTTATATTGAAGTTGGTGATCGGTGGTTGCCATCACCCGAGGTTTTTTATGCCGGAGATCATTCATTGATCAAGGGCTTTTTCCTCGTATAAATCATTGTGTCTTTGCATCTTTTATCACAGAAGTGATCCTTTACTTTCATAATTAACCAAGCATCATACCCCGTTTACATAAAGTTTGGTTACATTATCCTTGTGTGATTTTTGACCAAAACAGTTTGGCGCCCACCGTGGGGCAATTGGTGCTTCATTCATAAGAAAATCTTTTGTCCGAAATCATTTCAAAGAGTTACATGGCTTCATCATTGAAGAACACGTCCACGGCGATGTCTGCAGTCACCTCATCACAGATCACCTTGCCTCCTCCACCGGCAGGATCTCAGAAAAATACTGAGAAGAGATCAACTCCCACTTCCTCTAAACCTCTATCTTCTTCTGCTATGAATTCTTCTATTCCCAGTACTAGTGATGTATTTGCTTTAATTTTGCAGATGAAGGATCGTATGCAGCGGCAAGATGAAACCAACGAAAGGATCCTCAGGGAAATTGGAGATCTCAAAAGACAAAAGAAAGCGGCAGAGGATCATTCTCCACTGATGCCCAAATCCTTGAGCTTCGATACTCCAATGATCACTTCCCAGCCATCAGGGATCCCCGACGTGCAAATCATAGGGGAGTCAAGAGGATCACGTCTCAACTCGGCAGCAATGACTCAGACATCAGATTCACATTTTCAGCCAATAGGATCCTATCCTCAATACATGGGATCCTTCATGAATCCGGGAGCCTATCCGGGGGCACAGCAGTTTCAAGGATCCTACTTTATTCCAGGATCATTCCAGGGCCAAGGATCCTCTTTTGTTCCAGGATCATCCCAGGTTCAAGGATCCTCCTTCATTCCAGGATCATCCCAGATACCAGGATCCTTACAGATGCCAGGATCCCTAAAAAGTTTGCAAACAGGAAGTCTTGATGTCCATCAAGGGGACTTCATTCCAATGCAGACCATTGCTTCCACTGGTCCCGCCGTTGTTCCAGAATCCCAGCAATATGGATTCCCTAACTTGAACCCAATGGGAGGTAACACTTTAAATAATTATCCTACCACTAACCTTGGATTCATGCAGGATACAGGTACCAATCACGCTATGGCCAGGGAATTACAGAAACTAAAGGACATGATCTCAAGTGTTCCAGGGGTAGTCAAGCCTATCCCAGAGATTGCAGATGGAAGCCACAAGGTATCTCGCTTTGCACCACAAATTTGTGATGCAGAGGTACCCAAAAGGTTCCATATCCCTACCATGAAGCTGTATGATGGCACAACGGATCCAGAGGAGCATATAGCACAATACAGGGAAAGGATGGAAATCAATCCTATCCCAGAAAAGTTGAAAGAAGCATGCCTACGTAAAGGATTTGGATCCACTCTAACTGGATCAGCTCTTAAATGGCTGCTAAGTCTTCCCCCCTACTCTATTACTTCATTTGCTAATTTAGTTAATTTATTCAATAACCAATTCTCTTGTAGTAGAAAATTTGAAAAATTAACTAGCGATTTATACAGGATAACTCAAAATCATAACGAATCATTAAGGGATTATATAACCAAATTTAGTAAAGAATCCTTGGACATTCCCAACTTGGATATGGCTACGGCTGTTGAAGCCTTCAAAATGGGACTGCTTAAGGATTCATTATTCTATGATGATCTTGTTATGACACCATGCAGGAATTTAGATGAAGTAAGAACTCGAGCACTCAGGTTTATCCGGCTAGAGGATGACAAGAGGATCCAGGAAAGACAAGTAGGATCCTCAAAACAAGATAAGCAAGGATCCTCCTTCAAAAGCAACAAGTTCAAATCCTACCATAGAAACGAGAACAAGAATGTGCATGCTGTTGACCAAGAAGAGGATGATGAAGAATATCCTCCAATCTCAGAATATTGTTTTTCCGTCGATAATCATGAACTGATCCTTGCAATGCAGAATCTAGGTGAAAAAGCTAGATGGCCCAGGAAGAGTGATAAACCATCCGGGACTAAAGATAAGTCCAAATGGTGTGCATACCATGAGGATTTCGGGCATCTAACTGAAGATTGCATAGCCTTAAGAAAAGAAATTGGATACCTGCTAAGCAAGGGGCATCTAAAAGAATTATTGGGGAGAAAAAAGCAAAGGACCCAGGATCCTGAAAGGATCCCTGAAAAGGCTCCAGCACCTCCGGCAGACGCACAAGTGATTAACTTTATATCCGGAGGATCGGACATTTGTGGTACATCCTTTTCAGCGGCCAAAAGACATGCAAAAGAATCAAAAATGGATAATGGAGAAAGGCCTATTAGAACCTCAAGTGTCTCAGAAGGGAAGATGATAACATTTGATGAGAATGATCGCATTAACCTTCAGGATCCTCACCATGATAGTTTAGTGATCACTCTCTTTATCTCTAACCATTTTGTCCGCAGGATCCTTATTGACGGAGGGAGCTCAGTGAACATTATCCAGCTTGATGTCCTGAAGAAGATGGGAATCCTAGAATCAGACATCACACCAAGATCCTCCGTGCTTGTAGGATTCAGTGGAGAAACGAAGAAAACTTTGGGGGACATCAAACTCCCAATCTACGTGGAAGGATTACATAATTACCAAAAATTTTGTGTTATTGACTGTTTATCTTGTTGCAACGTTATCCTTGGCAGGCCTTGGATACATGACATGAAAGCAGTTCCATCTACCTACCATCAATGTGTGAAGCTCCCTAGCCCATGGGGGATAATCAAGATCGACAGTGATCAGCAAGAGGCTAAGGATTGCTATACCTCATCCATGAAGCCAACCTCGAAGCCAAGGGAGCAATAGCAATTACAGTATCCTCCGAGGAATGTCTTGGAGGCAAGGGAACAAGATGTAGATGAAATCCTCTTGGATCCTAGTGATCCTGAATCAAAAATCTATATCGGATCAGGGATCCTTGGCAAGATGAAGGAAGACATGATATCCTTCCTCAAAAGAAGAAAATCTACCTTTGCATGGAAACATGAAGATATGACAGGTATATCTAAGGATATTATTACTCACAAACTTGGCATTGACAGGTCTATCAAGCCAATCCATCAAAAAAGGAGGAAGTTTGCACCAGAAAGGAATGCCATTATCCAAGAAGAAGTAGAGAGACTACTTCGAGCAGGTATGATCAGAGAGGTAAAGTATCCAAAATGGTTAGCCAATGTGGTTGTTGTCCAAAAGAAAAACGGAAAGTGGAGGGTATGTGTCGATTTCACTGATTTGAATAAGGCATGTCCCAAGGATCCTTTCCCGTTACCCCACATTGACTCTATGGTGGATGCAACAGCGGGGCATGAACTGTTAACCTTTATGGATGCATCATCTGGATTCCAACAAATCCAGATGGAACCATCTGACCAAGAGGATACAGCCTTTATGACCCCAACCGGTTTATATTGTTATATTGCCATGCCTTTTGGACTAAGAAATGCAGGTGCAACATATCAAAGGCTGGTAAATATGATGTTCAAGGATCAAATTGGAAAAACTATGGAGGTGTACATAGATGATATGGTGGTCAAATCAAAGAAAGCTGAGGATCACCTAAAGGACTTAGAAGAAGCATTCGATATCCTTGATCAGTACAACATGAAACTTAATCCTTCAAAATGCCATTTTGGTGTTAAGGCAGGAAAGTTCTTAGGATACATGGTAACCCAGAGGGGCATTGAAGCAAGCCCGGAACAAATCAAAGCATTGATAAATATCAAATCTCCTGCCAATGCCAAGGATGTCCAAAGACTGACAGGCAGGATAGCAGCTTTGAACAGGTTCATATCGAAATCCTCAGAAAAATGCAAAGAATTCTACGATATCCTAAGGAAGAATAAGAAGTTTGAATGGACTGAGAAACATGAGAACGCTTTACAAGCCCTCAAAGAATATATGTCCTCAGCACCAGCATTAGCAAAACCGGAAAAAGGAGATGTGTTATCCTTATACCTGGCGGTATCCTCAACCGCTGTAAGTGCAGTCCTTGTCAAGGATCATGAAGGTACACAATATCCTATCTACTATGTAAGTAAAAGTCTACTTGATGCCGAATCCAGGTACTCACACCTCGAAAAACTTATCCTTGCATTAATCATGGCATCGACTAAGTTAAAGCATTATTTTGAAACCCATACTATTGTTGTTAAAACTAATTTTCCAATTAAGAATGTCCTCAGGAAACCAGAGATGTCAGGAAGAATGGCTAAGTGGGCAGTGAAGCTTAGTGCCCATGATATAAGATATGAACCAAGAACAGCCATTAAATCTCAAGCACTAGCTGACTTTGTGGCTGATTTCAGTAGTGATCTACAAAAAGAAGCGGAGTTAGAGGTCCAGCAGCTGGATGAGACCAAGGATCCTTGGATACTACACACCGACGGATCCTCAAATGTCAAAGGCACAGGGCTAGGGATCCTACTAAAATCGCCACAGGGGGACATAATACCCCACTCCATAGCCTGTGAGTTCCAAGCAACTAACAATGAGGCTGAATATGAAGCCTTAATTGCTGGCTTACAAATTGCTAAGGATATGGGGGTAAAGTATCTCAAAGTATATGTAGATTCATTATTGATCACTAATCACTTTAACGGATCCTATGCTGTTAAAGGTGAAAAACTAACAAAATATTTAGAGATAGTCAAAGAATTGGCACTCTCTTTTGTTTCTTTTAGCTTAACACAGGTACCAAGGGAGGATAACACGGAAGCTGATGCATTGGCCAACCTAGGATCATCCTTGAAGATTCCAGAAGATATAAGTATCCCTATCATCCATATCCTGGCTCCTGCTATTGAAAATCAGGTGGCCATGGAAATAGAAGAGGATACTGCAATGATCCCTAGTGAAGAAGCCCAATCTTATTCAGGATCATGGATCTCACCAATCATGAGATACTTGCAACATGGGGAGATTCCAACGGGAGAAAATCCTAGAGCTTTCAGGATTAAGGTATCTCAATTTGCAATCTTAAATAATGTGCTATATAAACGATCCCTTGCAGGACCATATTTAAGATGTATTGAAGATCCTGAAATTGAAGAAGTGTTGAGAGATTGTGGAAACCACACTGGGGGCAGGGCATTATTCTCAAGGATCCTTAGAACAGGATACTACTGGCCAACCATGAAAAGGGATGCTATAGAATATGCTAAGAAATGTGATCCTTGCCAAAGGCATAGCAATATCCTTCACCAACCAGCTGAATTACTACACCCCATTCCATCCTCTTGGCCATTCATGAGATGGGGAATGGATATAGTTGGCAAGCTCCCTAAAGCACCTGGTGGAAAAGTATTTATGCTTGCCATGACTGACTACTTCTCTAAATGGATAGAAGCTGAAGCCTTTGCTCAAGTCAGAGAAAAAGAAGTTATATCCTTTATCAAAAGAAATATTATAACTAGATTTGGCATTCCCTCTGAAATTGTATGTGATAATGGTTCCCAATTCATTGGAAGCAGAACCACTAACTTTTGTAACAGTTGGGGAATCAAGATGATAACATCAACACCAGTTCATCCACAAGCCAATGGTCAAGCAGAATCATCCAACAAGATCATCATCAACAATCTGAAGAAGAAGCTAGGATCCAAGAAAGGAAAATGGGCAGAGGAGTTACCTTATGTGCTATGGGCTGATAGGACAACCCCCAAGAATGCCACTGGCCAAACACCTTTCTCTTTAGTATTTGGGGCAGAAGCAGTGATCCCAACAGAGATGGTGATCCCAACTGCTAGAACAATTGCTCGTGATCCTGAAGAAAATGCTGCAATCCTAGCTCAGGATTTGGATACTATTGAAGAAATCAGGGATCTAGCTAGAATAAGGATGGCAAGCTACCAACAAAGAATGGCTGGTACCTACAACAAAAATGTCAGGATAAGGAAGTTTCAAGTCGGAGATATGGTGTTGAGAAAAGCATTTCAAAATACTATCAATCCTGCTGACGGGAAACTAGCACCAAAATGGGAAGGTCCCTACTTGATTGAAGCTGAAGCAGGAAAGGGGGCATATAGGTTGCTAACCATGGAAGGAAACTTGTTACCAAGAGCCTGGAATGCTGTTCACTTAAAGAAGTATTTCATGTGAACATGATCCTTCATGCATGTGATCCTTACATTGAAGTATCCTTGAAGGATCCCGGAGATATCAGTGATCCTTACTCTGGTAATATGCTTATCCTAAAACTATTGCATTTTCTTACTTGTTGCCTAAGGATAAGGATCATGTATCCTTCATCCTCTACTCACAAACCATTTGAGTTATGATAGTTCAGGTATCTTCAGCAAATCGTCAAAGATCTCCAAAAGCACCACAGATCCTTGGGTACAACCCCAGTTATCCTTGGGATTATCCCCAGTTTCCGCCAGCAGCGCACGATGATCCTGGTATAGTTCACGTCTTTGGGACCAGTACCCACTTTCGGGGCTGACAACCTCATCGTACTGGCTATATTTGGGATCCTACGTATAATGGTGGACGCACCATACATCCGTTCCTAAGGTTTCTAACGTTTTCACGTTAGCTAAGGTTTTGACATTTTCATGTCACTAAGTCCGGATAGTTGCCAGAAAGGGCCATACTCCAGTTTACATACGATCCTTTGGGCTTGTCCCCAGTTACCCTCCGGGCTTGTCCCCAGTTATCCTATGGGCTTGTCCCCAGTGATCCTCTGGGATCATTCTCAGTTATCCTATGGGCTTGTCCCCAGTGATCCTCTGGGATCATTCTCAGTTATACTTTGGGCATGTCCCCAGTTACTAATTTATCTTTTACATTGGCTTAGTCCCAAGTTATATCTCACTTTTCAGGTTTTGGAAGTCTAAACATATAAGGGTCCTTAATCCTTATTAACTATCAAAGTCTTATCTATGATTGAAGGATAGGATCCTAACGTGGATCCTCAGGTATGATCCTTGACTATTTTTGATTATACTCTTTATCCTAACCAACCCTTATACTTTGACAACCGAACCTATGATCCTTGAACTAAAACTCTTTGAGAATTTTCAATATGAGGATATTTGATCTAGGATCATACCCTAAGTTTATTAAACACTTTTTCAACTCTTGTTATTTTAACAAACACAGCAATTGAGAAATAAGAGGATTATTGAAGGATAACAACACAAGATAAGCCAGAAAAGTTAAGTTATATTATTAAACAAAAGGATCATTAACCCTTTCAAAAAGTTGTCAAAATTGCCAACCCACATTTCTACCAGCAAAACGTGGCCCGTCCACATGGGTTGGCAAAGGGTGTCCATTGTCTATGCGGTCTTAGCATTTTGCAGGAAATAAAAGCGGCAGGATCACAAAGGTTTCATCCCCCAAACAGAGGATCCCTCCACCTTTTGTAATCCTACCTATTGTTCTAAGGATCCAGGATCCTTAACCCTAAGAAACTATTGTTCAGAGATTACAGACCATAATTGTTTTAAACACCACAAACTACTATCAAAATTTAAAAATTGGGCTCCGGCTATGTCTAGAAGTTTCCATCATTGCCCAATCTTGCAGCTCAAACCTTCGCTGCACTATCACCACCAGCTCCACTCGCCTCCCCCTGATCCTTACCGGCATCTCCACCTTCAAGCATAGGGATATCCTCAACATCATCGTCATCCTCCAACTCAGCTAGCCTTGCCTTCCAGCCTTCAATGTCCCATGTGCTCTTATCAAAGGAAGGATCCTGAGCCTCCGTGGCCATCTGCAGTTGTATCTTGTACATAGCTATCGCGGCAGAGACTTTAGCATCCTGAGTAATGTCATGCTTCTCATAATCGAACTTGATCAATGCTTTGACAGCCTCATCCTTAACAGCCCGGATCTTCTTCTCAAGATCAGTGATCTTGAGATCCTTCAGCACACCCATTTGATGAAGGTCGGCAATCTGGCGATCCTGATCTTCAACGTGGCCAACATAAGATTCTATTTCAGTAAGTTTCTGCAAAAACAACGGGATATAACGTCAGACACGGGTAATCCTCAAAAACCATCAGGATAACCAACAGGGGCAGTGATCCTGACCTCGTTGACAGAATCAAGAAATTGCTGACAGAGGAGGGGGAATCCTTGAAGATCCTCAGAAACTTTCCTCTTCTTTCCCTTACCCCTAATGGGTAATTTAGGGGCTGAAGCAGAAGGACTAGCAACCGAAGTCTTCTTCTTCGAAGACGTGACCTTGGCAAGATCATCAATCCCAAACAAGGAGGCAGATTTGGCAGACTTGGCAGATTTTCCAGCACCTACACAATTCCAAAAACAAGATAAGTTCCCTTGTTAAATTAAATACTTTTACATAAAACTTACTTTCTATGAGGATACTTACTTGACATGGTGGCAGATGCAGAGGATATCTCTTGAGAATCTTGAATAGTGACTTGGAAGCTTCTAACTTCAGGATCAAGCTTTTTAAAAGCTAGGACTCTCTCTTTTGCAGCGGGGCTTAACTTTAGATGAGTAATGGATATAGCTGCACAAGAAATAAAAAGAGATATTAATGATCTTCATCAAATGAGACAAGACTGATAGTGATCCCTCGAGGATCCTCTACCCTACCATGAGTAACCCACTCCTTGGGCAGATCATTCCCATTAGGGAGGGAATCCCTTCTCACGAAGAAGAAACGGCGCTTCCAATTTGTGTCATTTTTGGTAACTTTCAAAACAGGATGATCCTCCCCGGCCTTCCGTTTCAACAAATATCGATGAGAGCCAAACGTGGTAAGATCATAAAGTGCGGCCAGCTCTGCCATCCCTAAATCAATCCCCTTCTGCTCGATGATCCTCTCGAAGGTATACAAGACCCTCCAGATCATCGGCATGGCTTGGATATAAGATATGCCGGTCAGAGAAAAGAAAGATTGGGTGAAGGCCGGAAAAGGATACGAATATCCTATGATAAATGGAGTTGCAGGAAAGATCACCCAGGTATCTGAAGTAAAATCACTCAAGGCAGTGGGTGTGAAGGATTTGAAAACGGCATCCGCCGGAAAGCAATGTCGAATCCTATCTACATGAGCATCGGTAAAGCAACATCTCTCCGTAGGAGAATCCTTAATGATCCCTTGGCTTTTCAGGGGACTATCCTTCTTGGAATCCTTGTGTGGAGAATTCCGGAGCAACATGTTTGTGACGGAACAGAAACAGAGACGGAGTAGAAAAAACAGAGCAAAGAGAAGGAAGAAGGGAAAGAGAGAATCAGAGGATACCTGATCAGTCTTCGGTAGCGGTTATAAATGGAAGATATCTCGAATTTAAATGCAAAATGATCCTAACCCTATCTCCTATTTATAATGATGATTTGCAGGGATTATCACACCTATGACGTAATGATCGCAACGGCTAGTCCATGTGTAACGGCTAGTTATTCGGAATTGCCCGTTAGAGATAAGATCGAAACAAAATATAACTCGTCTATTTACAATTAACTCCTTATATTTTGGGGGCAATTGTTAGGGCTGGATTTTTACTATAAGTGATCCTTATACGTGATCATAACCAGTGATCCTTGTTTCTTTGGCAGGCAGTGATCCTCAGCCGGACTTCAGGATCAGGATCATGGGACGTTATGGTGATCCTTATACTAACGGTCACCTTCGCTTACTACAATATTATTTTGCAGGAACATCTAGCAGGATATGCTCTAGGCATCATGATCAAGGGACGCGTTTTCACAATTATGGCAAGAGCTAAATTGAAGATAGACGTTGTACCGGATATGGAAACTTGGCTTGATCTAAGGGCAGCAATTTAGGCTAGATTATCTTTATTTCTAAAGGGGTAATGAGCTGATTAATAGTTTACCTACCTTAAATAGGTCACCTACACTAGTATAAATACTACTCTTCCTCATTCGGAAGAACACACACGACATACAACGCAACTCTCACACACTTAGACACCAAAAGCAATAGTGATCCTTGTACTCAGCTCATTATCATCCAAAGTTGTAATCATATTTTTGTTATATTGAAGTTGGTGATCGGTGGTTGCCATCACCCGAGGTTTTTTATGCCGGAGATCATTCATTGATCAAGGGCTTTTTCCTTGTATAAATCATTGTGTCTTTGCATCTTTTATCACAGAAGTGATCCTTTACTTTCATAATTAACCAAGCATCATACCCCGTTTACATAAAGTTTGGTTACATTATCCTTGTGTGATTTTTGACCAAAACACTTGCCATCCTTATCCTAGCCAGATCCCTGATTTCCTCAATAGTATCCAAATCCTGAGCCAGGATTGCAGCATTTTCTTCAGGATCACGAGCACTTGTTCTAGCAGTTGGGATCACCATCTCTATTGGGATCACTGCTTCTGCCCCAAATACTAAAGAAAAAGGTGTTTGACCAGTGGCATTCTTGGGAGTTGTTCTATCAGCCCATAGCACATAAGGTAACTCCTCTGCCCATTTTCCCTTCTTGGATCCTAGCTTCTTCTTCAGATTGTTGATGATGATCTTGTTCGATGATTCTGCTTGGCCATTGGCTTGTGGATGAACTGGTGTTGATGTTATCATCTTGATTCCCCAACTGTCACAAAAGTTAGTAGTTCTGCTTCCAATGAATTGGGAACCATTATCACATACAATTTCAGAGGGAATGTCGAATCTAGTTATAATGTTTCTTTTGATAAAGGATATAACTTCTTTTTCTCTGACTTGAGCAAAAGCTTCAGCTTCTATCCACTTAGAGAAGTAGTCAGTCATGGCAAGCATAAATACTTTTCCACCAGGTGCTTTAGGGAGCTTGCCAACTATATCCATCCCCCATCTCATGAATGGCCAAGAGGATGGTATGGGGTGTAGCAATTCAGCTGGTTGATGAAGGATATTGCTGTGTCTTTGACAAGGATCACATTTCCTAGCATATTCTACAGCATCCCTTTTCATGGTTGGCCAGTAGTATCCTGTTCTAAGGATCCTTGAGAATAATGCCCTGCCCCCAGTGTGGTTTCCACAATCTCCTTCATGGAAGTCTCTCAACACTTCTTCAATTTCAGGATCCTCGATACATCTTAAATATGGTCCTGCAAGGGATCGTTTATATAGCACATTATTTAAGATTGTAAATTGAGATACCTTGATCCTAAAAGCTCTAGGATTTTCTCCCACCGGGATCTCTCCGTGTTGCAAGTATTTCATGATTGGTGAGACCCATGATCCTGCATAAGATTGAGCTTCTTCACTAGGGATTACTGCAGTATCCTCTTCTATTTCCATGGCCACTTGATTTTCAATAGTAGGAGCCAGGATATGGATGATAGGGATACTTATGTCTTCTGGAATTTTTAAGGATGATCCTAAGTTGGCCAATGCATCAGCTTCCGTGTTATCCTCCCTTGGTACCTGTGTTAAGCTGAAAGAGACAAAAGAGAGTGCCAATTCCTTGACTATCTCTAAATATTTGGTTAGTTTTTCACCTTTAACAGCATAGGATCCATTAAAGTGATTAGTGATCAATAATGAGTCTACATATACTTTAAGATATTTCACCCCCATATCCTTAGCAATTTGTAAGCCAGCAATTAAGGCTTCATATTCAGCCTCATTGTTAGTTGCTTGGAACTCACAGGCTATGGAGTGGGGTATTATGTCCCCCTGTGGCGATTTTAGTAGTATCCCGAGCCCTGTGCCCTTGACATTTGAGGATCCATCAGTGTGTAGTATCCAAGGATCCTTGGTCTCATCCAGCTGTTGGACCTCCAATTCTGCTTCTCTTTGTAGATCACTACTGAAATCAGCCACAAAGTCAGCTAGTGCTTGGGATTTAGTGGCTGTTCTTGGCTCATATCTTATATCATGGGCACTAAGCTTTACTGCCCACTTAGCCATTCTTCCTGACATCTCTGGTTTCCTGAGGACATTCTTAATTGGAAAGTTAGTTCTAACAACAATAGTATGGGTTTCAAAATAATGCCTTAGCTTAGTTGATGCCATGATTAATGCAAGAATAAGTTTTTCGAGGTGTGAGTACCTGGATTCGGCATCAAGTAAACTCTTACTTACATAGTAGATAGGATATTGTGTACCTTCATGATCCTTAACAAGGACAGTGCTTACAGCGGTTGAGGATACCGCCAAATATAAGGATAACACATCTCCTTTTTCGGGTTTTGATAATGCTGGTGCTGAGGACATATATTCTTTAAGGGCTTGTAAAGCATTCTCATGTTTCTCAGTCCATTCAAACTTCTTGTTCTTCCTTAGGATATCGTAAAATTCTTTACATTTTTCTGAGGATTTTGATATGAACCTGTTCAGAGCTGCTATCCTGCCTGTTAGCCTTTGCACATCCTTAGCATTGGCAGGGGATTTGATGTTTACTAGTGCTTTAATTTGCTCCGGACTTGCCTCAATGCCCCTCTGAGTTACCATATATCCTAGAAATTTACCTGCCTTAACACCAAAGTGGCACTTTGAAGGATTAAGCTTCATGTTATAATTATCAAGGATATCAAATGCCTCCTCCAAATCCCTTAGGTGATCCTCAGCTTTCTTTGATTTGACTACCATATCATCTATGTATACTTCCATAGTTTGTCCAATTTGATCTTTGAACATCATATTCACCAGCCTTTGATATGTTGCACCTGCATTTCTTAATCCAAAAGGCATGGCAATATAACAATACAAACCTGTTGGGGTCATAAAGGCTGTATCCTCTTGGTCAGATGGTTCCATCCGAATTTGTTGGAATCCAGATGATGCATCCATAAAGGTTAACAGTTCATGCCCCGCTGTTGCATCCACCATGGAGTCAATGTGGGGTAATGGGAAAGGATCCTTGGGACATGCCTTATTTAAATCAGTGAAATCGACACATACCCTCCACTTTCCGTTTTTCTTTTGGACAACGACCACATTGGCTAACCATTTTGGATATTTTACCTCTCTGATCATACCTGCTCGAAGTAGTCTCTCTACTTCTTCTTGGATAATGGCATTCCTTTCCGGTGCAAACTTCCTTCTTTTTTGATGGATTTGTTTGATAGACCTGTCAATGCCAAGTTTGTGAGTAATAATATCCTTAGATATACCTGTCATATCTTCATGTTTCCAAGCAAAGGTAGATTTTCTTCTTTTGAGGAAGGATATTAAGTCTTCTTTCATCTTGCCAAGGATCCCTGATCCGATATAGATTTTTGATTCAGGATCACTAGGATCCAAGAGGATTTCGTCCACATCTTGTTCCCTAGCCTCCAAGACATTCCTCGGAGGATACTGTAATTGCTATTGCTCCCTTGGCTTCGAGGTTGGCTTCATGGATGAGGTATAACAATCCTTAGCCTCCTGCTGATCACTGTCGATCTTGATTATTCCCCATGGGCTAGGGAGCTTCACACATTGATGGTAGGTGGATGGGACTGCTTTCATATCATGTATCCAAGGTCGGCCAAGGATAACATTGCAACAAGACAAACAGTCAATAACACAAAATTTCTGATAATTATGTAATCCTTCCACGTAGATTGGGAGTTTGATGTCCCCCAGAGTTTTCTTCGTTTCTCCACTGAATCCTACAAGCACGGAGGATCTTGGTGTGATGTCTGATTCTGGGATACCCATTTTCTTCAGACCATCAAGCTGGATAATGTTCACTGAGCTTCCTCCATCGATAAGGATCCTGCGGACAAAATGGTTAGAGATAAAGAGAGTAATAACTAAACTATCATGATGAGGATCCTGAATGTTAATGCGACCATCCTCATCAAACGTTATCATCTTCCCTTCTGAGACACTTGATGTCCTAATAGGCCTTTCTCCATTATCCATTTTTGACTCCTTTGCATGTCTTTTGGCCGCCGAGAAGGATGTACCACAGATGTCTGATCCTCCGGAAATAAAGTTGATCACTTGTGCATTTGCCGGAGGTGCTGGAGCCTTTTCAGGGATCCTTTCAGGATCCTGAGTCCTTTGCTTTTTTCTTCCCAATAATTCTTTTAGGTGCCCCTTGCTTAGCAGATATCCAATCTCTTTTCTTAAAGCTATGCATTCTTCGGTTAGATGCCCAAAATCCTCATGGTATGCACACCATTTTGACTTGTCTTTAGTCCCGGATGGTTTATCATTCTTCCTGGGCCACCTAGCTTTTTCACCTAGATTCTGCATTGCAAGGATTAGTTCATGATTATCAACGGAAAAACAATATTCTGAGATTGGGGGATTATCCTCATCATCCTCTTCTTGGTCAACAGCGTGCACATTCTGGTTCTCATTTCTATGGTAGGATTTGAATTTGTTGTTCTTGAAGGAGGATCCTTGCTTCTCCTGTTTTGAGGATCCTACTTGTCTCTCCTGGATCCTCTTGTCATCCTCTAGCCGGATGAACCTGAGTGCCCGAGTTCTTACTTCATCTAAATTCCTGCATGGTGTCATAACAAGATCATCATAGAATAATGAATCCTTAAGCAGTCCCATTTTGAAGGCTTCAACAGCCGTAGCCATATCCAGGTTGGGAATGTCCAAGGATTCTTTACTAAATTTAGTTATGTAATCCCTTAATGATTCATTATGACCTTGGGTTACCCTATATAAATCACTGGTTAATCTTTCAAATTTTCTACTACAAGAGAATTGGTTATTGAATAAATTAACTAAATTAGCAAATGAAGTAATAGAGTAAGGGGGAAGATTAGCAGCCACTTAAGAGCTGATCCAGTAAGAGTGGATCCAAATCCTTTACATAGGCATGCTTCCTTCAGCTTTTCTGAAATAGGATTGATCTCCATCCTCTCCCTGTATTGTGCTATGTGCTCCTCTGGATCCGTTGTACCATCATACAGCTTCATAGTAGGGATATGGAACCTTTTGGGTACCTCTGCATCACAAATTGGTGGTGCAAAGCGAGATACCTTGTGGCTTCCATCTGCAATCTCTGGGATAGGCTTGACTACCCCTGGAACACTTGAGATCATATCTTTTAGCTTCTGTAACTCCCTGGCCATAGCATGATTGATACCTGTATCCTGCATGAATCCATGGTTAGTAGTAAGATGATTATTTAAAGTGTTACCTCCCATTGAGTTCAAGTTAGTGAATCCATGTTGCTGGGATTCGGGGATAACGGAGGGACCAGTGGAAGCAATGGTCTGCATTGGAATGAAGTCCCCTTGATGGACATCTAGACTTCCTGTTTGCAAACTTTTTAAGGATCCTGGCATCTGGAAGGATCCTGGTATTTGGAAGGATCCTGGTATCTGGGATGATCCTGGAACGAAGGAGGATCCTTGAACCTGGGATGTTCCTGGAACGAAGGAGGATCCTTGAACCTGGGATGATCCTGGAATAAAGTAGGATCCTTGAAACTGCTGTGCTCCCGGATAGGCTCCCGAATTCGTGAAGGATCCCATATGCTGGGGATAGGATCCTGCCGGCTGAAAGTGTGAGCCTGATGCCTGAGTCATTGCTGTCGATCCGAGGTGCAATCCTCTTGATTCTCCCATAATTTGCACGTCTGGAATTCCTGATGGCTGAGAAGTAGTCATTGGAGTATCAAAGCTCAAGGATTTGGGCATCAGTGGGGAATGATCCTCTGCCGTTTTCTTTTGTCTTTTGAGATCTCCAATTTCCCTGAGGATCCTTTCATTAGTTTCATCCTGCCGCTGCATACGATCCTTCATCTGCAAAATCAAAGTAAATACATCACTAGTACTGGGAATATAAGAATTCATAGCAGAAGGAGATGGAGTTTTAGAATTAGTAGGAGTTTGTCTCTTCTCAGCATTCTTCTGGGATCCTGCCGGTGGTGGAGGCAGAATGTTCTGGGATGAGGTGACTGCAGACATTGCCGTGGACATGTTTTTCAATGACGAAGCCATGTAATTTTTTGAAATGATTTCGAACAAAAGATTTTCTTATGAATGAAGCACCAATTGCCCCACGGTGGGCGCCAAACTGTTTTGGTCAAAAATCACACAAGGATAATGTAACCAAACTTTATGTAAACGGGGTATGATGCTTGGTTAATTATAAAAGTAAAGGATCACTTTTATGAGAAATATGCAAAGACACAATGATTTATACGAGGAAAAAGCCCTTGATCAATGTATGATCTCCGGCATAAAAAACCTCGGGTGATGGCAACTACCAATCACCAACTTCAATATAAGAAAAATATAGTTACAACTTCGGATGATGATGAGCTGAGTACAAGGATCACTATAGTTTCGAGTGTCTAAGCGTGTGAGAATTGTGTTGTGTGTCGTCGTGTGTTCTTCCAAATGAGGAAGAGTGGTATTTATACAAGTGTAGGTGACCTATTTTAGGTAAAAAGACTAATAATCAGCTCATTACCCCTTTAGAAATAAAAGACAATCTATCCTAAATTGCCTCCCATAAATCAAGCTAAGTTTCCATATCCTTTGCAACGTCTATCTTCGATTAAGCTCATGCTATAATTGTGAAGACGCGTCCCTTGATTATGATGCTAAGAGCGTATCCTGCTAGATGTTCCTGCAAAATAACATTGTTTTAAACGAAGGTAACTGTTAGCATGAGGATCCTTTGATGGTCCATGATCCTGATCCTGAAGTCCTGCTGAGGATCACTGTCTGCCAAAGAAACAAGGATCACTGGTTAGGATCACGTATAAGGATCACGAATAATAAAAATCCAGCCCTAACAAGTAGAAGCTTCCATTGCCCACCACGGGGCCGTGTCCAGCGGGCACGGGGGCGTGGTGAAAGTACAGCAGGCGCATTAATTGTAATTGCGAATTACAATTAATGAAGAGAGAGAATGTCAGACGGGCACGGGGGCGTGTCCAGCGGACACGGGGCCGTGCCCAGCCTTCTGTTCAGCCTATAAATAGGGGTGCTTGGCTTCATTCCATTTCATCCCTTGGCACACCACCTCTCTCACACTTCATCCACCACCCACCACCACCATAACACCATCATCCACCACCATCATCCATTGTCCATCGTGGAGTGTGTGAGTCGTCTCGGGATCCAAGATTGATCGTAAGAGTTCTTGACAATCAAGGGCATGTTTGCCTAAGTCTCTTACATCACTTGGTGAAGACAAGTGTTTAGTATAATACTTTTTATTTTTAATCTTTTGCACTTTTTATTTGGTTTTGTATTAATGACTTTAATAACTAGTTACTTATGTTGAAGGTGATCTTTCCTTATCGTTTGTCCGTGGTGTCTTGGCATTATTTTACTGTCTATATAAAATAAAAGATTTTCACCATTCATATCTCCACGGTCTATATGGAGGTATGTTGGCTACCTGGTCTGGGGTTAAGGGAACGGTTTGGTAAGGGTCTTGCCCATGTTCAGCGTTTAGAGGTCCTGCTTGGGACCTGGGTCAAATTTAGTAGGATCTCCTTCAATACCCATAGGTATTGGATGGCGGGGATCCAAACTCTTTGACCCCCTCATAAGTTAACTACTATTAATACTATAACCCGGCTATTTAGGACTGTATCCCTGCTGACTCAGACTACTAAGCCGAGGGTAACGTCACCGCCGAAAGCGGGGCCTACCACAATTTGCATTAATAACTTAATTCATTATCTTCCAATAATCCGACCCTTTAGGATTGTATCCTTGCTGACTCAAACTACTGGGTTGAGGGTAACGTCGCCTTCAAAAGAGGGGCCTACTACAATAACTAAGATAATCTCTTAAACAAGTGCAAAAGTGCGAAAATAATCAAAGGTTATACTAATACGCGTGTCGGATCCAAGTGATTCATCTTGTCTATCTGTTTTTATTTTATTTTATTTTTCAGCATTTAGTTAGTTTTTATTTTTCTTAGCTTAAAACATTTTTCTCACTTTTTGATTTGGTTAGACGTTGAGGATAAACCGGTATTAAAAGCTCTTGTGTCCTTGGACGACCTCGGTATCTTACCAACACTATACTACGTCCACGATGGGTGCACTTGCCCATATGTGTGTTTAGTGTTAGTACATATCGTGTTTTATAAATTTAAAACTTGGCTAAAAGTGTAAAAAAGGGGCTTAAATATATATCAAAATTATATACACACCAACACACATCAAGTTTTTGGCGCCGTTGCCGGGGACACAAGGATTTTAAGAAAGTTATGAATCAACGGCCTAATCATATTTTTATTTTTCTTTAATTTTTTAGGATTTTTTTTAGATTTTCAGCTTCTGCAGAGCTCAACACGGGGCCGTGCCTGCTGAACACTCCCCCGTGCTCAATCATTGGAACTGGCAATCCTGTTTTAAGTCAGACAGTAAGCTGAACACGGGGCCGTGTCCACTCAACACGCCCCCGTGCCCAAGATTCAGTTACTGAAAACAGAACCGTTAGATCCCGGCGGTTGGTAATTTCTGACACAAACATGAGTGATAGTAATTCTTTTTACTTTCGGCACTCTTATGGTTTGTGGTGTCGATTATGTGGAGGCGAACATAAGGAATTAAAATGTTATTTTCTCAATTATAGGCCCCACTATATAGACCCACCGATTCCTTGTAACCTTAAGAGGGGCGAAAGTAAAAATAAGCACTATCTCTCCCTCGAATACGCCCAGCCAGATATTCTAGGAGAAATGCTCCTTGACGAGTTATTTCAACTAGAAGAACTAATTCTCAATTGGTCAAAAGAACTTAGGAAGGATTTTATAGATCCATCCCAAGATGATGACCATGAGGAAATGTTGGAACCGCATTCCGACAACCTCGTTGCTCCCGAAAATACCTTCATACCTAGAAAAGACGTGGACGATAGTCGTCCCTGTGTCGATTGTGCCGTGAAGGTCTCCCCATCGACTTCGTTCGATGCATACATAGACCTGAGCGATTCGGCATACACCTTCTTTAACGAGAGCCCGGAAAAGGGTTGGACTTGTCCACCTAGAATGAAAATAGGAATTACCCTCACCGATAACCTCTTGCGTTCTCGCCTTAGTATAGGACAATTAAGGTATCTTAGGCACTTTGGGGTTGTTCCAACAAATCAAGAACCACCCGATATAAATAAACCCCTTAGTAGCAACAAAACTCCATGAAACAGCCTGCCGACACGGGGCCGTGCCCGGTCAACACGCCCCCGTGTTCACTCAGAAGATTCTCTGCTGATTCTGTCAGAATACGGACAAAATGTGTCAGGATTTTCTCTGCACACGGGGCCGTGTCCAGCGAACACGGGGCCGTGTCCAGTGTGCTGTCGTTTTCTTTAAATGCAGCCTGAATCCTGCTCATTTTTGACCACTTCACCAAGCAGAGATTCCTGGGATCTTCACATATACCATCCTAGGTAAGTGCTAAAAGAAGGTTCCTAAGGGCCCTCTTGTCTTTTCCACTTTTGTTTATTTCTCCTTCTTCCAAAATTTTGCAAACATCCCCTCCATGGAAGCTTGGAAACCCATGATTCCAATCTTCTATGTAAGGTTTGTAGGATTTTTGGCTACGAATTCTTGTCTAAAGTTAGTTCTATAACTTTGTTTTAAATTATCTGAGCTTAGAACACGATAAAGTATATTAAAATAATTTAAAAACATAGAAGCGTTAGACAAAAATCCTGCAGACAGCTGAACACGGGGCCGTGCTCACTGAGCACGGGGCCGTGTTCGAGGTACTGTTCTGCAAAAGTTTAGTTATCTTCGGCTTCTTTCGCAGAAAATGGCCAGCAGAAATAGCGGAACATCTTCGAGAAATAACCGAAATGGAAGAAGGTCGTCCACGGCGGAAGATTCCCTAGTGAACTACGTTTACGCTCTGAGGGAAGCCATAGACGAAATGACGGGAGTAGAGGAAGCATTGGTGGACCGTATTAATCATCTGACGGTAGGTTTGGAGGGCTGCCTGCGAGAAGTAAACCTCCTGCACCAGAGGTTAAACCTTCTCGCTTCCCCGCCTTTGGTTCCGGTGATAACCCAAAGGGCGTGGAATGTAGTACCCGAGGTCATCATTCCAGCCGAATGGCACGCCATGCACCAAGTGCCTCAACCAAGGGTGGTGCAAGGAGTCCCGGTGAGCATTCCTCCTCAAGACACAGAAGAGAATGAAGCTACCTTCTACCTCCCAAGGGAGATAGAAGAATGGCTTTGAATAACAACCGAGGAGCCATCGGCTAGAGAGTGTTACTACATCGGGAAGCTATTCCCGAAATTTTACTAAATAAGTAGAACCCTTACGATAACCTCATGTATCCCCTAGTTATTTAGCTAACTTAATGTAATATCTCTCTATGTTTGCAATATTATGATGGTTTTTAAGATTGATGGTTGTTTTACGAATAAAACACACTCATGGTGGTAATGGATGAAAAAGGGAACGAGAAAAATGGAACCATGCACGAAGAACAGAGCAACCCGACACAAATCTCCATCACAGAAGGCTCAACATGGGCCGTGCCCAACCAACACGCCCCCGTGCTGAGCCACCTGCAGGAAAACACACAGTTCAGGTAACTGGACACGGGCCGTGTTCAGCGGACACGCCCCCGTGTCCAGGCTTCTGTTTCAATTCTCTAATTTTTGTTACTGGCACTTGACCACGGGGCCGTGCCCGGTCACCACGGGGCCGTGTCCAGGATGCCAGTAACATAAATCTTTGCTTTTTAACTTACTTTTACACATCCCAATCGACCAAAAACCTTATTTTTGGACACATTGAGGACAATGTGTAATTTAAGTGTGGGGGGGATGCTAAAACCTTGAATTTTGCAAATCCTAAACACAAGCCTTACACAAAACTCTATTGGAACCGCTAAACACCCCAAATTTTTTTTCAAAAATTATTTCATTTTTTTTATTTACTTGTCTTAGATTAAGTTGGGAATAACAAGTTCTAAAAAGGTTATATTTTTATAAGTTTACAACCGATAGCGTCGTGATAACAAAGAACCAACATAAGAAAATTATGAAACGGCATAACAAGTCTAGTTAAAAATTCGATTATATATACTTGATCACATTAAAAACCCATTCCCACAAAAGTGAGTTTTGAGCCTTTATTGAGCATAAAAATATACATATTTAGACTAAATGCTCATTTTTCGTTTCTTGTGTGAATAGCCGCTTGGTTCTTACAAATCTAGAACTTGCCACAACAATACATTCCCGGTCCTTATCAACTTAAACCCAAGTAAGTAAATGATGGAGGCATTAGGACTAACCATTTTTCTTTCAAAACCATTATTTTTCATTTTTTTATCACCTACCCAAAATCCCCCTAGATAGCCCCTTTGAGCCTAAACCTTTCATTTCATTACCCCAAAACCCTTTTCAACCACCAAAAACCATTTTTATTTTTCACCCTTTATTTTAGTAACAAGCTCGGTTCTTCGTAAACTCGCCTTTTTATGTGATGAAAAAAAAAATGATGAAGTCAAAAACAAACAAAAGCTATATAAAAGCTTGTTTGGAGAAATACTTCAAAATAAAAAGTCGCTAAAGACAAGGTATTTTACGAAAACCGACGCTTTTTACGATTTTCGCTCTTTTACTAACCACTAACCCAACCACCCACCTTTAACCCAAGCCTAACCCTTCACCCCAAAAGTCCTCTTGATATTTACAAAGGTAAAAAGTTAAAAAGGAGGAGGATTGATTGCTTGGCAAGCCTATGGAAGGCGTAAGTTCCATGCCGCTCTCGAGTGATTCACTAAAAATATACACCTTCGGCCGAGTGTTGAGTGATCCCCCGTGAGGTATGTGAACTTGTATATAAATGGAATTTTAATAAGGCATGCTATGCCCAAATAAGTAATTTATCTTATGAAACGTTCAAAATAAATCATAACGAATAGGATTGTAAATAAATAAAAATAAAACTTACAAAGACCTTGGATTCCCGACACTCTAGGACAAGCTAAAAACTTTCTCTTCTACCTATTCCATTTGGGAGTGTAAGCCACATTTAAAGAGTTTTGCTTCAGGACAAGCAAAAGTTCAAGTGTGGGGGTATTTGATGTGTGTAAAATGCAACATATAAATCACATCAATTAAGGCATAAAACTAACCCTTTTTAAGTACTAATGTTGGAAAAAGAGTGTTTTTGTCTTCCTTTTGTATTTTCAGGATGAAATGAGCTCAAAATCACAAAAGAAGCAAAAAGACAACTAATTCTAGCATAAATACAAGAAAAGGAACAAAAGTAGACTGCCCAGACCCTCAACGGCACCTCCCAAGGCAAAGAAGAGAAAACAGAGACTGAACACGCCCCGTGTCCAGCGAACACGGGGGCGTGCCCAGGAAGCAGCAGAAAAGACAAACCAGTAGAAGCTTCCATTGCCCACAACGGGGCCGTGTCCAGCGGGCACGGGGGCGTGGTGAAAGTACAGCAGGCGCATTAATTGTAATTGCGAATTACAATTAATGAAGAGAGAGAATGTCAGACGGGCACGGGGGCGTGTCCAGCGGACACGGGGCCGTGCCCAGCCTTCTTTTCAGCCTATAAATAGGGGTGCTTGGCTTCATTCCATTTCATCCCTTGGCACACCACCTCTCTCACACTTCATCCACCACCCACCACCACCATAACACCATCATCCACCACCATCATCCATTGTCCATCGTGGAGTGTGTGAGTCGTCTCGGGATCCAAGATTGATCGTAAGAGTTCTTGACAATCAAGGCCATGTTTGCCTAAGTCTCTTACATCACTTGGTGAAGACAAGTGTTTAGTATAATACTTTTTATTTTTAATCTTTTGCACTTTTTATTTGGTTTTGTATTAATGACTTTAATAACTAGTTACTTATGTTGAAGGTGATCTTTCCTTATCGTTTGTCCGTGGTGTCTTGGCATTATTTTACTGTCTATATAAAATAAAAGATTTTCACCATTCATATCTCCACGGTCTATATGGAGGTATGTTGGCTACCTGGTCTGGGGTTAAGGGAACGGTTTGGTAAGGGTCTTGCCCTTGTTCAGCGTTTAGAGGTTCTGCTTGGGACCTGGGTCAAATTTAGTAGGATCTCCTTCAATACCCATAGGTATTGGATGGCGGGGATCCAAACTCTTTGACCCCCTCATAAGTTAACTACTATTAATACTATAACCCGGCTATTTAGGACTGTATCCCTGCTGACTCAGACTACTTAGCCGAGGGTAACGTCACCGCCGAAAGCGGGGCCTACCACAATTTGCATTAATAACTTAATTCATTATCTTCCAATAATCCGACCCTTTAGGATTGTATCCTTGCTGACTCAAACTACTGGGTGGAGGGTAACGTCGCCTTCAAAAGAGGGGCCTACTACAATAACTAAGATAATCTCTTAAACAAGTGCAAAAGTGCGAAAATAATCAAAGGTTATACTAATACACGTGTCGGATCCAAGTGATTCATCTTGTCTATCTGTTTTTATTTTATTTTATTTTTCAGCATTTAGTTAGTTTTTATTTTTCTTAGTTTAAAACATATTTCTCACTTTTTGATTTGGTTAGACGTTGAGGATAAACCGGTATTAAAAGCTCTTGTGTCCTTGGACGACCTCGGTATCTTACCAACACTATACTACGTCCACGATGGGTGCACTTGCCCATATGTGTGTTTAGTGTTAGTAAATATCGTGTTTTATAAATTTAAAACTTGGCTAAAAGTGTAAAAAATGGGCTTAAATATATATCAAAATTATATACACACCAACACACATCATCTGCTACAAGAGAATTGATTATTGAATAAATTAACTAAATTAGCAAATGAAGTAATAGAGTAAGGGGGAAGACATAGCAGCCATTTAAGGGCTGATCCAGTAAGAGTGGATCCAAATCCTTTGCATAAGCATGCTTCCTTTAACTTTTCTGGAATTTGATTGATCTCCATCCTCTCCCTGTATTGTGCTATGTGTTCCTCAGGATCCGTTGTACCATCATACAGTTTCATAGTAGGGATATGGATCCTTTTGGGTATCTGAGCATCACAAATTGGTGGTGCAAAACGAGATACCTTATGGCTTCCATCTGCAATCTCCGGGATAGGTTTGACTACCCCTGGAACACTTGATATCATATCCTTCAGTTTTTGTAGTTCTCTGGCCATAGCATGATTGATACCTGTATCCTACATGAATCCATGGTTAGTGGTAAGAGAATTATTAAAAGTGTTACCTCCCATCGGGTTCAAGTTAGGAACATTGGATGTGAATCTATATTGCTGGGATTCTGGGATGATTGATGGACCAGTGGAAGCAATGGACTGCATCGGAATAAAATCTCCTTGATGGACATCTGGACTTCATGTTTGCAAATTCTTCAAGGATCCTGGCATCTGAAGGGATCCCTGAATATGGGATGATCCTGGAACTAAGGAGGATCCTTGAACCTGGGATAATCCTGGAACGAAGGAGGATCCTTGAACCTGGGATAATCCTGGAACGAAGGAGGATCCATGAACCTGGGATGATCCTGGAACGAAAGAGGATCCTTGAACCTGGGATAATCCTGGAACGAAGGAGGATCCTGAATTCATGAAGGATCCCATATGCTGAGTATAGGATCCTGCCGGTTGGAAATATGATCCTGATGCCTGAGTCACTACTGCTGGGCCGAAATGCACTCCTCTTGATCCACACATGTGTTGAACGTCCGGGACCTCTGATGGCTGAGAAGTAATCATCGGAGTATCAAAATTCAAAGATTTGGGCATTAGTGGGGAATGATCCTCCGCCGCTTTCTTTTGCCTTTTGAGATCTCCGATTTCCTTGAGGATCCTGTCATTAGTTTCATCCTGCTGCTGCATACGATCCCTCATCTGCAAAATCAAAGTAAATATATCACTAGTACTGGGAACAGAAGAAGTTAGAGCAGAAGATGATGGTTTAGAGGAGATAGAAGTTGGTCTCTTCTCAGCATTTTTCTGAGATCCAGCTGGTGGTGGAGGCAAAGGTGGAATGCCAGTAGATGAATTGACTGCCGACATCGCTGTGGAGGTATTCTTCAACGACGAAGCCATGCAACACTCCAGAATGATCACCAACAGAAAAACTTTCTTATGAATGAAGCACCAATTGCCCCACGGTGGGCGCCAAACTGTTTTGGTCAAAAATCACACAAGGATAATGCAACCAAACTTTATGTAAGCGGGGAATGATGCTTGGTATGATGAACAAAGTGAAGGATCACTCAAATGTAAAATGCACAAGTGACACAAGGATTTATACGAGGAAAAAGCCCTTGATCAATGAATGATCTCCGGCATAAAAAACCTCGGGTGATGGAAACTACCGATCACCAAACTTCAATATATCAAATAATGGTTACAACTTTGGATGGTAACGAGCTAGGTACAAGGATCACTATAGTATCGTATGCTAAAGCGTGTGAGAAATGTGTGTTGTGTCTTCCGAATGTGGAAGAGTGCTACTTATACAAGTGTGAGTGGTCGTATTTTAGGTAAATAACCTAACTATTAGCTCGTTACCCCTTTAGGAATAGAAGTAAATCTAGCCTAAATTATCGCCCTTAAATTATGCTGAGTTTCCATATCGTCCACAACGTCCATCTTTGATTATGCACATGCCAAAGTAGCGTGACAGGTTCCTTGTTTACGTTGTGAAGAGCGGATCCTACTCGAAATTCCTGCAAGACAACATTAAATCCAAAGAGAACAACCGTTAGTATGAGGATCCCTAGGATACTCCGTGATCCTGATCCTGGAACTCTTCTGAGGATCACTATCTGCCAAGGAAACAAGGATCACTGGTTAGGATCACATGTAAGGATCATAAGTCATAAAAATCCAGTCCTAACACTTACGTTTTGAACCGTAAACCTTTCTTTAAAACTAACCGGTCTAAGTTATAACTTAAATAAGACCCGTTAGGAATCCAATAGGTTATTAAAACCTTCGTTCCAGATTAGGAGCCCAGTAAAAGCTACTTGTACTTGATGATTTGATATACGACTGGGAATAAAATTATATTTTAGCTCAGCTAAATACTTTTAACTTATTTTCCCTTATACGGGCTTGGGATACGGTATTATAATAATACCGCTTGGTCGGGTATGAAATCATTTAATCGGAATATGATTAATAAATATCATAACCCGTTTTAATCTGTCTTGTTTGATGCAATGCCTTTGGGGGGTTAATGACCATGTCCTGGATATCCTCAGCTCATTCATTAGAAATGGCCACGGCTTAAGCACGGGGAGTAGGCATACACCTGACAGTTGCGTATGTATAAACGGTATCTCACTCTCTTGTGGGTCTATACTTGTGGCGTGTCTATTAATCTTGTCCGGCTCTTCTAACCGGCCCTAAACGGACGACAAACTTATAAATCTGTATATAAGATTATTTTTAATAATTGTCTCAAGTTATAAAAGATTTTATGCCACGTGCATCCAACCCAATTTTATAAATACTTTTCAAAAGAGTCAGTTAATTGTATTTACCAGTGTAAACTGACGTATTTTTCAAAAAGGTTAAGTGTAGGTACTACGCGTAACGGGCTGGAAACTCCGAGTATTAAATAAAGAGTTTTGCAAGCTTTTAATACTGTAAGTCTGCTGAACAATATTTTCTTTCTGTTTTAGATCCGCCTGTGGATCCACTTTACAACCGTTGTGTAATATTTTATTATACTTTCGATTCGGTTTGTAATATTTTACTTTAGACTTACGTTGTGCATTAAACTGTGATTATTTGACTATGATGATATCAACTACGTCACGATACTCCCCACCGAGCCCACCGGTAAAATGTGGAAAAAATCGAGGTGTGACAGGTTGGTATCAGAGCCAACGTTGAGTGAATTAAACACTAGCCATTTGTGTTTAATCTCAATGACACAATTTGCACATTCCTTGACTTCCGAGTCTAGGCAAATGACTTAGGACTAATCCTAATCTTAATTGTTTTCTCTTTGTTTGTTTCTTTTGTTTGTTTTGACAGGAACAAAGACAAAAATGCCGCCACGTGTTAGACGCCGAGGCGGAAGGGGAAAGGCCCCTATTTTAACAAGGAATGACCACAAAGCCGGGCCATCCCACCGGCGAACGCCGTCAGTAAACTTTAGCTCTAGTCCTCATGAGGATTGGAGAACATATTTAGAGCCTGCGAGACGCTCTGTCTCGCTCAGTTCCTCCCCGTCTTATCATCACTCGTTTGGATCTCAACAAGACGAGGAGCACCATGATTCGCATCATTCATTCATCCCGTTGCAGCGATCGGGTTCGCACAGTTCCTTCCAGAACCCGACCCCATTCTTCCAAATCCTGTTCAATCCGATGAACCAGGTGCAAGAACCAGAGGGTCCAAACCTTTTGGGACAAGTTGACCATTATCCTGAGATGCAGGATATGGAAATGGATGAAGACCCCGATCCGGAAATGCCACCATCTGGGACGCCCACGCATCCCATCGAGATATCAAGTGGATCATCATTTCATGGTTCGCCATACAGGGGCCCAGACAGTTTTGCTGAAAGATGGGCCACATACAACTGGGAGTACACTCCCCCTTTCAACCCACAACATCAACAGCAGCAGGATCCCTCTGAGGATTCGCGTTTCCTGGCGGTCACGCCACCACCACTGCCACAGCAAGAACAACAACAGCCTCCACAGGTGCACGGATGTCCGTGCGTGGGGGTTTCCACTTCAGCACCCCCAACACTCAAGCAACAGCCACTACCCGCCGTTGTACGAAGACCCGCAAATGGATGGGCCTTCAAACCCAGTTTCAGAAGTCGACTCTCCGCCAGTCGCACCACCACCACCGCACATGGGTTATGATAACCCAATTCCTTCTTACGCCGGTGCAGCGGCGTATAACCCGTTTGAGCAGCCAGCTTACTCGAGTTACAACTACTACAATGCCCATAATGTTGACACGTAACTCAAGGCGGCAAACTACAATGCCCTTCATCCCGAAGGACCCTTTCAAGCTGCGTACCCAACTGGATACCCAGCATATGGGTATCAATACCCACCACCTCCTCAACCTCCGCAACAGCCACCGCAGATCCAACCACCACAGCAATAGGAAATCCTTCAACGATTGCACGAGGTGGAGCAACAGGTACAGGAGGAGCGTAGAAGCCGCCGGGGTCTACTAAAAGGTTTGGCAAACCTAATAAAGAGGAAGAAGAAAACGGATTATTGAAATTCCTTATTTATTTGTTTTGTAATCTTAAATTTCAATTAAGTCCCTGTGTGGACATTTATTTATGTACTTGGTCCCTGCGTGGACTTGTATTTTCTTTATTTTAGCCCCTGCATGGGCAAGTTATTTCTTTAAAAGTCCCGTTTAGGGCATTTATGTACTTTTTTTCAATTTAATGGAATGATTTAATTTAAAAATTCATTTGTCATTATATGCATGAATATATCATATAGAATAAATCAAAAATATCATTCCATTTTATAATTGATCTGCCATTATATATTAAAAGAAAATCTTAAAGGTATAACCTAGCTTATATGTCATGATAGACATGGCCATGATGGTAAAACCTTTTTAAGATTCAAATCCTTGTTAACATCTGAAAACATGTTAGCACTCCTGGAAAATGTGATTTGATAAAATCACACTAGTCATCCTTATATTGGATTCTTCCAAATCCCTTATTCTTACATAATTTAACATCCATTAGTGATAAAATGCCTACGGGCCATACTTATTGTCCTATAAGACAAAAGACAGTTGTAGTCTACGACTCCCTGTCAAGAAAGGGTAATGAACTATGTTCAAACCTTAATGCCTCGATCTTATAAGATCATGGCTTATGATTTAAAACTGTCCTTGTGACTAGGCCTTTTGTGCCACTCTAATATCTTTTATGATTTATAACTAAGGATAAATTATAATGAAAATCCTAAACAAATATGACTAACAAATTAACTGATATGGTTTATTGTTACCATGGTTAATGAATCGTCAAAATGACAATTCCTTAATAAACTTCTGAATAAATCGTTGTCAACATTTTTATGTAGCAATCAAGCTACATGGCTGAATCAGATGAGGTTAACAGTCATCCAAGGGAGAATAATGATACCACTAGAGTTAATGTAACTGGTGCAGAACTGCAAGCATTAATAGATAATGCCGTTACTCGAGCTCTTGACAGACAGTTTAATGAATCAAGTGGTACTCGCACCAGAACTCAGTCTGTACCTCATACAAAACCATCCTCCAAGACTCATACATCTCACAAGAATGATTCTCATCATTCATCGAATCAGATGAGTGTCCCGTCTAGATAGGTTGTGCTTAATCAAGAGGCTCATGTCAAAACCTGTTCTTACAAATACTTTGTCTCCTGTAAGCCGAGGGATTTCACAGGAGAGAAGGGAGCCATTGATTGTATGACCTGGCTCGATGAGATGGATATCGTGGTTGATATCAGTGGTTGTGCAGAACAAGATATTGTGAAGTTCGTGTCACAATCGTTTAAAGGTGAAGATTTAGCTTGGTGGAGGTCGTTGATCCAAGCTACAGGAAAGATTCCGTTATATAACTTGACATGGGATCAGTTTCTTGCTCTAATCAAAGAAAACTTCTGTCCTCAACATGATGTTGAGAAGATTGAGACTGACTTCTTGACCTTGGTTATGAAGAACTTGGATTGTCAAGCCTATGTTACAAGCTTCAACACCATGTCTTGATTGGTTCCATACTTAGTCACACCGAAACCGAAGCGTATAGCCCGTTTTATTGGAGGTCTAGCTACAGAGATCAAAGGGAATGTGAAAACATCTAGACCTACCACGTACTGTCTCTATTGCTCACCCTCGATGCAGTCAGAAATAAAGCTGCTAAAGCTTCTGAAGAAGGAAAACGTAAAAGAGAGGATGAGGGTTCTCATCGCTTTAACAAGAAAGGAAAGGGGAACTCAGATCATAGGAAGAGTTCCGGGTTTTAAAAGGACAACCAGCAGTCAGGTGAGAAACCCAAATGCAAAACCTGCCAGAAAAATCACTTTGGGAAGTGTAGATTTGAGTCGAAATCACAGTCGTTGTCGCAGTCAAAGCCTATTGGATGTGGGATGTGCAAGTCCAAGGAACATAATGTAACACCCCAAATTTCGTATGATATAAAATAATATTATATTTGTTTTTGTGTTGATTGTAACACCCCAAATTTCGTATGTCATATTATAAAAAAAAATTATTATAATCGCAATATTTTGACGAAAAAGAAATGGTAAATATAAATTTTTACCATTTATAAAGTTTTATAAGTTCTAGTAAATCTAGATGTTATGTATACATGAAAGTTAACTAAGTTAGTATGTAAATGTGAGGAAAGTGTTATGATTTATGAGAGAAGGGGGTAAAATGAAAGTGTGGAATAATAACATTCCTAACTTAAAAATTTGATAAAAAAAAGGTCAGTGTTTTTCTTCCTGGCCTTGTGCGATCGAACGAAGGTGAAAGCAAGGGGAAACCCTAGTTCTTCAAATCTCTACAAAATTGAAGGAGTAAAAGGCCGGATTTTCAATGCATGAGTTAGGAAACATGATCCCTTAAGTGTTATAAGTATCAAGTAAGTCGAATTTCATGTTTTTAATGTTAGTTGATGAAGTGTGTTATGTGTAATCAGTGATTTCATATGAAATTAATTATGAATACTAGACGTATTAGCATGTGGGAGTCGAAATCATGCTTGAAATTGTATGTAATGATGATTTGAAGTAAAAACCCAATTGTATGTTATAGGATGATTAGAGATTTATGAAACCCTATATGCTAACTAGTATGATATTGATGATTGAAGCAATGTATTGATGAAATATTGATAAGTAATTGATGATTAAAACCATGTGTTTATAGTTAGAATGGCAAAACATGGAATTAGGGATGTTATGTTAAACAATTGATAAAAGTATGGAAAAATGTGCTTAAGACACTTGTACATTATGCTGAATTTATGATACGCATACAAGGTGTTCGATGAAATGTCTAAATTGGTTTAGTTGTGATTTTCATGAACACATGTTAAAATGATGTAATGTGATTATGGCAAAAATATGAATGTGGTTAGTTAACATCATAATGTACAATAAAGAATGTCCATATAATGAAATTCGTGAAAAGCTAAAAAGTGTGAAGTTGTAATGTATAGGCACTAAGAAGGAAGAGGGCACGGGTCATTCTAAAACTCAAGAAACGAAAGATCGCGGTAAGTTCATATGAACTTAATTCTCCATTCATGTAGATCTTCGAATGATGGTTTGCTAATTAAATTTTAGTGTTGAGTTGTATGATCATTCGCATACAAAAACTTACTTAATCTTTGTTAGTTTTCATGTAAACAATCCTTGTTAAAATGTTTATGGTGATTAGTAAGTAGTTAGCAAAATCCCTTGTGGATTTGGTTATGATAATGAAAGTTATGATAAGCTATGCAAGTCGACAAGTTCTAGTTGAACAAGCCGAGTAAGAATAAGCTACTACCCGTTTTGAATGGGTGGTCACGAATGCTATGACAATTGCTTGAAGTTTAATCCGTTATACGGATGGAAAAGAAAGATTTATGTTGAAAGCAATTAACCCGATGTTACCGGGTCGCAAGTGATAAGCTTGAACCTCATTATGAGGGTATATGCCATTACCCATTTAATTGGGTAAATCGAATGCGTAAGAATAATGAAAGCATATAAACGAATGAAGCTAATATGTTGTTACATTGAGTTAAATGAGAATTACGACTAACTTTTGAAGTCTTGTCATTGAATGTAGGTAAATCCTCAACTTAGGCGACTCGGCGAAATGGAGCGAGCACATGATCAAAATATGTCTTACCAAGCGCTTCCGCTAGCTTATGTTAATGTTTTGGGTCAAAATACTTTTTGTACAAATTTGTTGGTAAAACGCCTTTAAGTACTTGATGTTTTAGTTTTAGTAGTATCTTGTAGAATGATATTGTTTTGATTGTGGTTAAAACAGGGGCATACTCGTTTTACGGACGGGTCATGCCCAAATTTTGTTAAAATCATGTGTTATTGTTACTAGCGTTTTTACCTTTTAGGTTGTGAAAGATTCGTACAATTTAAAAGTTTATGTTTTCAAGCGTCTTTTGGATGTCATTTCTTCTAGACGCAAATACGGACGTTTCAAGTTGGTATCAGAGCCAAGGTTTGAGGGATTCGAGAATATGAGGTGATGCTTGAACTCAAACCGACGGCTCGTTCAAAAGTGTGCTCGCTCCAAGGTCGCCAATGAGGTAAAATTTTAAGTTTTTGTTTAGTACAAGTATGTATAGTGTGTTTATGATAAATATTTAAGTTAAAGTATGTGGAGTAGTAATAATGGAAGTTAAAGATTAGGTTATATCAGATCTGGCGCAGCACACAGTTGTGTCGTTAAGTGACACAGCTGTGTGGACCATTGATGCTTATTGCTGAGATCAGGGTGTGTGGCAAGGCTGACACAGCTGTGTGACATTGTACCCAGATAGTCAACACAGCTGTGTCTGGGCGAAATTTCCACAAACTTCATATTTTTCATGAAGGGCCGTCGCCGACGGGCTATGAGCCGTCGCCGACGCCCTCATGCTTGCCAACGGCCTATCTTTCTGTCTACGGACATTGTGGGCAACGCCTATTTACGAAGCCCGTCGCCGACGGGGTATGATGCCGTCGCCGACGGCTAGTGGAAACCGAGTCCGCTAGGGGTTTTTGTTTTGTTTTGCTTTTCGTATTTTGAGTTTCCAAACCGTCCGAAGCTCTATTAAATGTTCGTTTAGGGTCTATATAAGGCCTAAAATATATACGTAACCACGACTAGTGGTTACGATAGAAGGAAATGTATAAAAGTCGAAAGTAATATGCCGAAAGGCATGAATGAATGATGAAAGTTTAAGAGATGAGTGAAGTTTAAAATGTAAGAATGCGAATGAAGTAAATACGGACTAATGAATTATGAAGTATTGAAAGCTTGTGAAATATAATTTAAGTTTCCGTACTTCTCAGAAATGCCCGTCTTATGTTCCTGCCAAGTTATTAGAAGATATAATAAGTTATGTAAAGTTATGTAGATCGTTGGCGATAAAGTAAAATTTATAAAAGTCGAATGTAACGTATGGGATGGCATGAAATGAATGACGAACGTATAAAGTGGAGTTGGAAACGTATGATAACGAATAATAAAGGAAGTAAATATAAACTGAAGTACTTAGATATGTGAAGGAACTGGAATTGTTAATAAATGAATTTAAAAAAATGATGATGAGAATAGTGGTGAAAATAATTTGAAGAATGTGAGTTAGATGAAATTCGTATGAAAATTCGGATGAATGTATGCTATGATAGAATTATGCATTAGAGGCTTGTACCATGTACATGAATGGTGTGATGCTTATGTGTATTTAATGATTTGCCTTGTTATGATTAAGAGGCGAATATGAGCCAAATGCAAATCATACGAGCTTATTAGTAAAGAATGTGTTAGAATTATGTTATATAGTTAACTTGAATGATATTTATTATTTGTAGAATCATGAAGCATTAGCATGAGAAGGTACGCGAAGGTGAATGTATACATGTGTATTGTTTGGAGGATTACGTAAATTGTATGTATGAGATACGTAGAGCATTAATATTACGGTCTATCTTATTTAGATGACCACATGTTCAAAAGTTTGAAGTGTGTAAGCAAAACAGTGACTAACTAAAAGTCAACAATATAGGAATATCATGGAATGACCCTTTAGACTCAAATGTTAAAGTAAAAAGTTAATATGTTATGTATTAATTAATATACGTATTATGCTTGACGATAAGTTTAGTGGTATGGATTGGAAATGAGATAACTGATAATAAATGTCTCGTTTATACAAGTCAAATTTCGTATAAACAAAAAGAAAATGAATAATAGTATGTATGCTCACATAAGCTAACAATATTATGAATGTAATAATAATATGAAAGTTATGGAAAAAATATTAGTTGAGATGTTAGCTAAAGACATTATGTAATATGTTCGAATTGAAAGTAAGTACAACGCGTACAATAATAAGTACTAAGTGTGATTAACTTTAAAAGGTCAAATCGTAGAAGTCAGTAAATAATACTTATTTACAAATTTTTGGAAACATTACGTAAGAATGCAACGTGTAATGTAGGATACTCATTAGTAAGAGACATGTTAGAGAACGTAGGTGAATTAACACCAAATACGGTGAACGAACAAATGGAAATGGTATGTAAGGGATGGTCATATATTGACCAAAGCTCGAGAAAAACACGAGAATCATCTCACTTATGTCCAGTCAAGCTAGTAATAAGGGGTCTAACGATTCTGATCGGATCAATAAAAGAAAGAAAGATAAGAATGAAAAGTATAAGCCTGCAATTGAATGTAAAACAAACTTAAGAAAGAAGGGTGAGAACACCACTAGAATTAGGATGTAGAGTGTCGCGTTGAAACGCGCTACATGAATTAGGACATGGAATTAAGTGTTAGGACCCAACACTTGAAGTTGAATGTAGAAGATTAATACGGAAACAATTCATAAGAAATTACATGATAAATGATATGGCAGAAGAAAGAAAAGTTCGGAGGAAAATGTTTGAATCTGAGAAATTGATTCAACCATGTAAGAATGAAAGATAATATATTAAAAGTTCAAATCCGTAAGTGAAGACGGATTAAACAAGTAAAAATAAAAAAAAATATTAAAAAAAATTAATTAAGCACCAAACTCAAATAAGTTATACGGGTCAAACGGCGATTGCCATTTGAACCCGGTATTTAATGTTCGGTTTGTCAAAGTTTATTACTAATAGGTGAGGGGGTGTTAGTCTAACCTTGAAAGGTCAAACTGCGAAAGTTGGAGAAATAACCAATAAAAAGAAAGGATTGTATGTAAGAAATGGAATGTATGATATATTTTAGCATGTACGTAAGAAAATTGTAAAAGAGGCAATGGGCGAACAAACACCCCGCAGGACGCAGTTATGAAGGGTTATGTGCTAACTGTTTAGTTATAGACAAATATGATGGAATTCTTAGTGAGATGTTAGTAATGAAGCTAGTGGAAGGATGCCCACGAGTGGGAGCATATTTCATGAATGAATGAGACCAAGTCTGGTACGGAGGGTACATATAAAGAAGCGGATCCATCCGGCGCACGGATAACCGACTTATGCATTAAAGGCGAGGTTAGTAAAATGTTCAATTCTTGATTAATGATAAGAATCCGTAGATTTATTTTTAAGTATGAACAAAATGAATGGTAGAATAATTATGGTATGGTATACAATGATCGACCTGTAACGGTCAGTGTGAGAAGGTATGAATGTCATTAAGAGGGAGATCTAAAGGCCTTAAATGAAAGTTTGAGCTGAATTAGTTAGATCATCGTATGGTGCTCGTACACAACATACCTAGTTGTTATCATAAGTAGTTCATGCAAGGAACTAATAATAAAGTGTGCGAAGGATTAAAATTAAGGCTAAACTCAAAACTTGTGATTAGTTCAAGTGACAGTAGTAACCGTAGAATGATACCTCATACTCGTATTAAGTATGAAAAAGTAATTAGGAAGTGGGTAGCTTTGTATTAGTACCACAAGATTATTAAATGTTTATAGTATACGTATAATGCTATGCTAAGCCCTCATATGAACAAGAAAATAATTAAGAAGAATGTTAGTAATGGGATGGTAGGGTTTTCTCATGGTTACAATAAGGAATTATATCGTGTATGATACGTGAGTGGAATGAAATTAATCGATTTATTTTTAATTAGCAAATGTATGAATATGTTATGCTTGGCTAGAAAGATAGAAACAAGTCGTAAACGTAGGCTTGTACGACCAATAGTATACATTTGGAATAAAATTTCAATGAACGAACCGCTAGTGATGATGTATGTTAGGAACTAGAATTATAAAGTAAAAATGACACTAATAAGAGCTCTGGATCAGATTCTGACTTATATGTGATTATGAAAGTAATTTACTTAATTTAAGAACGGAGGGACAATGTGTACAAATATGTTTATGCATGAATGAAACTTTTGCCAAGATCCCGATTGCATCTATGTGTAGTAGGCATGGTGAATGAATAGATGAAAAAAAGTAAGGGTAAAATTGGTCTAGTTGGAATGAGAAAGGTTTCGGGGACGAAACCTCTTTTAAGGGGGGTAGACTTGTAACACCCCAAATTTCGTATGATATAAAATAATATTATATTTGTTTTTGTGTTGATTGTAACACCCCAAATTTCATATGTCATATTATAAAAAAAAATATTATAATCGCAATATTTTGACGAAAAAGAAATGGTAAATATAAATTTTTATCATTTATAAAGTTTTATAAGTTCTAGTAAATCTAGATGTTATGTATACATGAAAGTTAACTAAGTTAGATGTAAATGTGAGGAAATTGTTATGATTTATGAGAGAAGGGGGTAAAATGAAAGTGTGGAATAATAACATTCCTAACTTAAAAAATTGATAAAAAAAGGTCAGTGTTTTTCTTCCTGGCCTTGTGCGATCGAACGAAGGTGAAAGCAAGGGGAAACCCTAGTTCTTCAAATCTCTACAAAATTGAAGGAGTAAAAGGCCGGATTTTCAATGCATGAGTTAGGAAACATGATCCCTTAAGTGCTATAAGTATCAAGTAAGTCGAATTTCATGTTTTTAATGTTAGTTGATGAAGTGTGATATGTGTAATCAGTGATTTTATATGAAATTAATTATGAATACTAGACGTATTAGCATGTGGGAGTCGAAATCATGCTTGAAATTGTATGTAATTATGATTTGAAGTAAAAACCCAATTGTATGTTATAGGATGATTAGAGATTTGTGAAACCCTATATGCTAACTAGTATGATATTGATGATTGAAGCAATGTATTGATGAAATATTGATAAGTAATTGATGATTAAAACCATGTGTTTATAGTTAGAATGGCAAAAGATGGAATTAGGGATGTTATGTTAAACAATTGATAAAAGTATGGAAAAATGTGCTTAAGACACTTGTACATTATGCTGAATTTATGATACGCATACAAGGTGTTCGATGAAATGTCTAAATTGGTTTAGTTGTGATTTTCATGAACACATGTTAAAATGATGTAATGTGATTATGGCAAAAATATGAATGTGGTTAGTTAACATCATAATATACAATAAAGAATGTCCATATAATGAAATTCGTGAAAAGCTAAAAAGTGTGAAGTTGTAATGTATAGGCACTAAGAAGGAAGAAGGCACGGGTCATTCTAAAATTCAAGAAACGCAAGATCGCGGTAAGTTCATATGAACTTAATTCTCCTTTCATGTAGATCTATGAATGATGGTTTGCTAATTAAATTTTAGTGTTGAGTTGTATGATCATTCGCTTACAAAAACTTACTTAATCTTTGTTAGTTTTCATGTAAACAAACCTTGTTAAAATGTTTATGGTGATTAGTAAGTAGTTAGCAAAATCCCTTGCGGATTTGGTTATGATAATGAAAGTTACGATAAGCTATGCAAGTCGACAAGTTCTAGTTGAACAAGTCGAGTAAGAATAAGCTACTACCCGTTTTGAATGGGTGGTCACGAATGCTATGACAATTGCTTGAAGTTTAATCCGTTATACGGATGGAAAAGAAAGATTTATGTTGAAAGCAATTAACCCGATGTTACCGGGTCGCAAGTGATAAGCTTGAACCTCATTATGAGGGTATATGCCATTACCCATTTAATTGGGTAAATCGAATGCGTAAGAATAATGAAAGCATATAAATGAATGAAGCTAATATGTTGTTACATTGAGTTAAATGAGAATTACGACTAACTTTTGAAGTCTTGTCATTGAATGTAGGTAAATCCTCAACTTAGGCGACTCGGCGAAATGGAACGAGCACATGATCAAAATATGTCTTACCAAGCGCTTCCGCTAGCTTATGTTAATGTTTTGGGTCAAAATACTTTTTGTAAAAATTTGTTGGTAAAACGCCTTTAAGTACTTGATGTTTTAGTTTTAGTAGTATCTTGTAGAATGATATTGTTTTGATTGTGGTTAAAACAGGGGCATACTCGTTTTACGGATGGGTCATGCCCAAATTTTGTTAAAACCATGTGTTATTGTTACTAGCGTTTTTACCTTTTAGGTTGTGAAAGATTCGTACAATTTAAAAGTTTATGTTTTCTAGCGTCTTTTGGATGTCATTTCTTCTAGACGCAAATACGGACGTTTCAAGTTGGTATCAGAGCCAAGGTTTGAGGGATTCGAGAATATGAAGTGATGCTTGAACTCAAACCGACGGCTCGTTCAAAAGTGTGCTCGCTCCAAGGTCGCCAATGAGGTAAAATTTTAAGTTTTTGTTTAGTACAAGTATGTGTAGTGTGTTTATGATAAATATTTAAGTTAAAGTATGTGGAGTAGTAATAATGGAAGTTAAACATTAGGTTATATCAGATCTGGCGCAGCACACAGTTGTGTCGTTAAGTGACACAGCTGTGTGGACCATTGATGCTTATTGCTGAGATCAGGGTGTGTGGCAAGGCTGACACAGCTGTGTGACATTGTACCCAGATAGTCAACACAGCTGTGTCTGGGCGAAATTTCCACAAACTTCATATTTTTCATGAAGGGCCGTCGCCGACGGGCTATGAGCCGTCGCCGACGCCCTCATGCTTGCCGACGGCCTATCTTTCTGTCTACGGACATTGTGGGCAACGCCTATTTACGAAGCCCGTCGCCGACGGGGTATGATGCCGTCGCCGACGGCTAGTGGAAACCGAGTCCGCTAGGGGTTTTTGTTTTGTTTTGCTTTTCGTATTTTGAGTTCCCAAACCGTCCGAAGGTCTATTAAATGTTCGTTTAGGGTCTATATAAGGCCTAAAATATATACGTAACCACGACTAGTGGTTACGATAGAAGGAAATGTATAAAAGTCGAAAGTAATATGTCGAAAGGCATGAATGAATGATGAAAGTTTAAGAGATGAGTAAAGTTTAAAATGTAAGAATGCGAATGAAGTAAATACGGACTAATGAATTATGAAGTATTGAAAGCTTGTGAAATATAATTTAAGTTTCCGTACTTCTCAGAAATGCTCGTCTTATGTTCCTGCCAAGTTATTAGAAGATATAATAAGTTATGTAAAGTTATGTAGATCGTTGGCGATAAAGTAAAATTTATAAAAGTCGAATGTAACGTATGGGATGGCATGAAATGAATGACGAACGTATAAAGTGGAGTTGGAAACGTATGATAACGAATAATAAAGGAAGTAAATATAAACTGAAGTACTTAGATATGTGAAGGAACTGGAATTGTTAATAAATGAATATAAAAAAATGATGATGAGAATAGTGGTGAAAATAATTTGAAGAATGTGAGTTAGATGAAATTCGTATGAAAATTCGGATGAATGTATGCTATGATAGAATTATGCATTAGAGGCTTGTACCATGTACATGAATGGTGTGATGCTTATGTGTATTTAATGATTTGCCTTGTTATGATTAAGAGGCGAATATGAGCCAAATGCAAATCATACGAGCTTATTAGTAAAGAATGTGTTAGAATTATGTTATATAGTTAACTTGAATGATATTTATTATTTGTAGAATCGTGAAGCATTAGCATGAGAAGGTACGCGAAGGTGAATGTATACATGTGTATTGTTTGGAGGATTACGTAAATTGTATGTATGAGATACGTAGAGCATTAATATTACGGTCTATCTTGTTTAGATGACCACATGTTCAAAAGTTTGAAGTGTGTAAGCAAAACAGTGACTAACTAAAAGTCAACAATATAGGAATATCTTGGAATGACCCTTTAGACGCAAATGTTAAAGTAAAAAGTTAATATGTTATGTATTAATTAATATACGTATTATGCTTGACGATAAGTTTAGTGGTATGGATTGGAAATGAGATAACTGATAATAAATGTCTCGTTTATACAAGTCAAATTTCATATAAACAAAAAGAAAATGAATAATAGTATGTATGCTCACATAAGCTAACAATATTATGAATGTAATAATAATATGAAAGTTATGGAAAAAATATTAGTTGAGATGTTAGCTAAAGACATTATGTAATATGTTCGAATTGAAAGTAAGTACAATGCGTACAACAATAAGTACTAAGTGTGATTAACTTTAAAAGGTCAAATCGTAGAAGTCAGTAAATAATACTTATTTACAAATTTTTGGAAACATTACGTAAGAATGCAACGTGTAATGTAGGATACTCATTAGTAAGAGACATGTTAGAGAACGTAGGTGAATTAACACCAAATACGGTGAACGAACAAATGGAAATGGTATGTAAGGGATGGTCATATATTGACCAAAGCTCGAGAAAAACACGAGAATCATCTCACTTATGTCCAGTCAAGCTAGTAATAAGGGGTCTAACGATTCTTAAAGGATCAGATCAACAAAAGAAAGAAAGATAAGAATGAAAAGTATAAGCCTGCAATTGAATGTAAAACAAACTTAAGAAAGAAGGGTGAGAAGACCACTAGAATTAGGATGTAGAGTGTCGCGTTGAAACGCGCTACATGAATTAGGACATGGAATTAAGTGTTAGGACCCAACACTTGAAGTTGAATGTAGAAGATTAATACGGAAACAATTCATAAGAAATTACATGATAAATGATATGGCAGAAGAAAGAAAAGTTCAGAGGAAAATGTTTGAATCTGAGAAATTGATTCAACCATGTAAGAATGAAAGATAATATATTAAAAGTTCAAATCCGTAAGTGAAGACGGATTAAACAAGTAAAAATAAAAAAAATATTAAAAAGAAATTAATTAAGCACCAAACTCAAATAAGTTATACGGGTCAAACGGCGATCGCCATTTGAACCCGGTATTTAATGTTCGGTTTGTCAAAGTTTATTACTAATAGGTGAGGGGGTGTTAGTCTAACCTTGAAAAGTCAAACTGCGAAAGTTGGAGAAATAACCAATAAAAAGAAAGGATTGTATGTAAGAAATGGAATGTATGATATATTTTAGCATGTACGTAAGAAAATTGTGAAAGTGGCAATGGGCGAACAAACACCCCGCAGGACGCAGTTATGAAGGGTTATGTGCTAACTATTTAGTTATAGACAAATATGATGGAATTCTTAGTGAGATGTTAGTAATGAAGCTAGTGGAAGGATGCCCACGAGTGGGAGCATATTCCATGAATGAATGAGACCAAGTCTGGTACGGAGGGTACATATAAAGAAGCGGATCGATCCGGCGCACGGATAACCGACTTATGCATTAAAGGCGAGGTTAGTAAAATGTTCAATTCTTGATTAATGATAAGAATCCGTAGATTTATTTTTAAGTATGAACAAAATGAATGGTAGAATAATTATGGTATGGTATACAATGATCGACCTGTAACGGTCAGTGTGAGAAGGTATGAATGTCATTAAGAGGGAGATCTAAAGGCCTTAAATGAAAGTTTGAGCTGAATTAGTTAGATGATCGTATGGTGCTCGTACACAACATACCTAGTTGTTATCATAAGTAGTTCATGCAAGGAACTAATAATAAAGTGTGCGAAGGATTAAAATTAAGGCTAAACTCAAAACTTGTGATTAGTTCAAGTGACAGTAGTAACCGTAGAATGATACCTCATACTCGTATTAAGTATGAAAAAGTAATTAGGAAGTGGGTAGCTTTGTATTAGTACCACAAAATTATTAAATGTTTATAGTATACGTATAATGCTATGCTAAGCCCTCATATGAACAAGAAAATAATTAAGAAGAATGTTAGTAATGGGATGGTAGGGTTTTCTCATGGTTACAATAAGGAATTATATCGTGTATGATACGTGAGTGGAATGAAATAAATCGATTTATTTTTAATTAGCAAATGTATGAATATGTTATGCTTGGCTAGAAAGATAGAAACAAGTCGTAAACGTAGGCTTGTACGACCAATAGTATACATTTGGAATAAAATTTTAATGAACGAACCGCTAGTGATGATGTATGCTAGGAACTAGCATTATAAAGTAAAAATGACACTAATAAGAGCTCTGGATCAGATTCTGACTTATATGTGATTATGAAAGTAATTTACTTAATTTAAGAACGGAGGGACAATGTGTACAAATATGTTTATGCATGAATGAAACTTTTGCCAAGATCCCGATTGCATCTATGTGTAGTAGGCATCGTGAATGAATAGATGAAAAAAAGTAAGGGTAAAATTGGTCTAGTTGGAATGAGAAAGGTTTCGGGGACGAAACCTCTTTTAAGGGGGGTAGACTTGTAACACCCCAAATTTCGTATGATATAAAATAATATTATATTTGTTTTTGTGTTGATTGTAACACCCCAAATTTAATATGTCATATTATAAAAAAAATTATTATAATCGCAATATTTTGACGAAAAAGAAATGGTAAATATAAATTTTTACCATTTATAAAGTTTTATAAGTTCTAGTAAATCTAGATGTTATGTATACATGAAAGTTAACTAAGTTAGTATGTAAATGTGAGGAAATTGTTATGATTTATGAGAGAAGGGGGTAAAATGAAAGTGTGGAATAATAACATTCCTAACTTAAAAATTTGATAAAAAAAAGGTCAATGTTTTTCTTCCTGGCCTTGTGCGATCGAACGAAGGTGAAAGCAAGGGGAAACCCTAGTTCTTCAAATCTCTACAAAATTGAAGGAGTAAAAGGCCGGATTTTCAATGCATGAGTTAGGAAACATGATCCCTTAAGTGCTATAAGTATCAAGTAAGTCGAATTTCATGTTTTTAATGTTAGTTGATGAAGTGTGATATGTGTAATCAGTGATTTTATATGAAATTAATTATGAATACTAGACGTATTAGCATGTGGGAGTCGAAATCATGCTTGAAATTGTATGTAATGATGATTTGAAGTAAAAACCCAATTGTATGTTATAGGATGATTAAAGATTTGTGAAACCCTATATGCTAACTAGTATGATATTGATGATTGAAGCAATGTGTTGATGAAATATTGATAAGCAATTGATGATTAAAACCATGTGTTTATAGTTAGAATGGCAAAAGATGGAATTAGGGATGTTATGTTAAACAATTGATAAAAGTATGGAAAAATGTGCTTAAGACACTTGTACATTATGCTGAATTTATGATACGCATACAAGGTGTTCGATGAAATGTCTAAATTGGTTTAGTTGTGATTTTCATGAACACATGTTAAAATGATGTAATGTGATTATGGCAAAAATATGAATGTGGTTAGTTAACATCATAATATACAATAAAGAATGTCCATATAATGAAATTCGTGAAAAGCTAAAAAGTGTGAAGTTGTAATGTATAGGCACTAAGAAGGAAGAAGGCACGGGTCATTCTAAAATTCAAGAAACGCAAGATCGCGGTAAGTTCATATGAACTTAATTCTCCTTTCATGTAGATCTACGAATGATGGTTTGCTAATTAAATTTTAGTGTTGAGTTGTATGATCATTCGCATACAAAAACTTACTTAATCTTTGTTAGTTTTCATGTAAACAAACCTTGTTATAATGTTTATGGTGATTAGTAAGTAGTTAGCAAAATCCCTTGCGGATTTGGTTATGATAATGAAAGTTATGATAAGCTATGCAAGTCAACAAGTTCTAGTTGAACAAGTCGAGTAAGAATAAGCTACTACCCGTTTTGAATGGGTGGTCACGAATGCTATGACAATTGATTGAAGTTTAATCCGTTATACGGATGGAAAAGAAAGATTTATGTTGAAAGCAATTAACCCGATGTTACCGGGTCGCAAGTGATAAGCTTGAACCTCATTATGAGGGTATATGCCATTACACATTTAATTGGGTAAATCGAATGCGTAAGAATAATGAAAGCATATAAATGAATGAAGCTAATATGTTGTTACATTGAGTTAAATGAGAATTACGACTAACTTTTGAAGTCTTGTCATTGAATGTAGGTAAATCCTCAACTTAGGCGACTCGGCGAAATGGAGCGAGCACATGATCAAAATATGTCTTACCAAGCGCTTCCGCTAGCTTATGTTAATGTTTTGGGTCAAAATACTTTTTGTACAAATTTGTTGGTAAAACGCCTTTAAGTACTTGATGTTTTAGTTTTAGTAGTATCTTGTAGAATGATATTGTTTTGATTGTGGTTAAAACAGGGGCATACTCGTTTTACGGACGGGTCATGCCCAAATTTTGTTAAAATCATGTGTTATTGTTACTAGCGTTTTTACCTTTTAGTTTGTGAAAGATTCGTACATTTTCAAAGTTTATGTTTTCTAGCTTCTTTTGGATGTCATTTCTTCTAGACGCAAATACGGACGTTTCAAGTTGGTATCAGAGCCAAGGTTTGAGGGATTCGAGCATATGAGATGATGCTTGAACTCAAACCGACGGCTCGTTCAAAAGTGTGCTCGCTCCAAGGTCGCCAATGAGGTAAAATTTTAAGTTTTTGTTTAGTACAAGTATGTGTAGTGTGTTTATGATAAATATTTAAGTTAAAGTATGTGGAGTAGTAATAATGGAAGTTAAACATTAGGTTATATCAGATCTGGCGCAACACACAGTTGTGTCGTTAACACAGCTGTGTGGACCATTGATGCTTATTGCTGAGATCAGGGTGTGTGGCAAGGCTGACACAGTTGTGTGACATTGTACCCAGATAGTCAACACAGCTGTGTCTGGGCGAAATTTCCACAAACTTCATATTTTTCATGAAGGGCCGTCGCCGACGGGCTGTGAGCTGTCGCCGACGCCCTCATGCTTGCAGCAAGAGAAGCTCTACGCCAAGTTTTCCAAATGCGAGTTTTGGCTTCGTGAAGTCCAATTTCTTGGACATGTGGTAAGTGAGCGTGGTATCCAGGTGGATCCCACTAAGGTTGAAGCAGTCATGAATTGGAAAGCGCCTAAAACTCCTACAGAAATCCGCAGCTTCTTGGGTTTAGCAGGATACTACAGACGTTTCATTGAAAACTTTTCAAGGATTACCACACCTTTAACATCGTTGACTCGCAAGAATATAAAGTTCGATTGGGGTCCCAAACAACAAGAATCTTTTGAGATTCTTAAGCAAAAATTAAGAAATTCTCCAGTGTTGACATTGCCAGAAGGGATTGAAGAGTTTGTTGTGTACTGCGATGCATCGCACATTGGCATGGGTTGTGTGCTTATGCAGAAAGGCAAGGTTATTGCCTATGCCTCACGGCAATTAAGGGTTCATGAAAAGAACTACACCACCCACGATTTGGAGTTGGGTGCCGTTGCGTTCGCACTAAAGCTTTGGCGGCATTATTTATATGGAACCAAGTGTGTGATTTATTCTGATCACAAAAGCCTTCAACATCTGTTTAACCAGAAGGATCTTAACATGAGACAGCGTCGATGGATGGAAACTTTGAATGATTATGATTATGAAATACGGTATTAACCTGGCAAGGCAAATGTAGTTGATGATGCCTTGAGCAGAAAGGAAAGGGTTAAGCCTATTAGAATCAATGCCAAAAGCATCGAACTAAAGATCAGCTTGAATGAAAGGTTATTAGCTGCTCAGAAGAAAGTTGTTTTGGAAGCTAACTTTCCGAATGAGAAGTTAGGTGTGACTGCCGATAAATTGTCATATGGCTAGGATGGAATCCTAAGATTGAATGGTCGAATATGGGTTCCAATTTATGGAGGACTTAGAGATGTGATCCTTCAAGAAGCCCATAGCTCAAAATATTCGGTGCATCTAGGCAGTTATAAGATGTATCAGGATTTAAAGGCAAGTTACTGGTGGATAGGTTTGAAGAAATCTATAGCCACCTATGTAGCTAAATGTCTAACATGCGCATAGGTTAAAGCCGAGCATCAGAAACCATTAGGTTTGCTGCAACAGCCCGAACTTCCTACCTAGAAGTGGGAAATAGTAACTATGGATTTTATCACTAAGTTACCAAGAACGAAGCGTGGAAATGATACGATTTGGGTTATAGTCGACAGGTTGACCAAGTTAGCTTACTTCTTGTCGATTAAACAAATGCACAGCTCTGATAAGCTAGCTCAGCTTTACATGGATGAGATTGTGTCTCTCCACGGAGTGCCAGTGTCTATTATCTCTGATAGGGATACAAGGTACACATCGCATTTTTGGAAGAGATTTCAGCAATCATTAGGCACTCGATTAAACTTCAGCACTGCTTATCATCCTCAGACGGATGGGCAAAGCGAACGTACAATTCAAACGCTTGAGGATATGCTACGAGCTTGTGTTATAGACTTGGGTGGAAGTTGGGATGACCATCTTCCTTTATTTGAATTTTCGTACAATAATAGCTATCATTCAAGTATCCAAGCCGCGCCTTTTGAGGCTTTGTACGGAAGAAAGTGTAGAACGCCAGTTTGTTGGGCGAAAGTTGGAGATGTCCAACTGTCAGGACCTGATATAGTCCTGGAGACGACAGATAAGATTGTACAGATCCGTGCTCGTCTCAAAGCCGCAAGGGATAGACAGAAAAGCTATGCAGATATGAGGCGTAAACCTCTAAAGTTTAAAGTTGGTGATAAAGTGCTACTTAAGGTGTCACCCTGGAAAGGGGTAATGCGTTTTGGAAAAAAGGGCAAGTTGAGCCCAAGATACATAGGACCATTCGAGATCATCGAATGTGTCGGAACTGTAGCCTACAAGCTAAATCTGCCAGAAGAGCTCAGTGGGATTCATAATGTATTCCACATCTGCAACTTGAAGAGGTGTCTAGCCGATGAGTCGCTAGCAATGTCCCATAAGGACGTGCAGATAGATGAGAATTTGAAGTTCGTTGAAAAACCTTTGTCGATCGAGGATCGACAGGTTAAGAAGCTTCGAAGAAAGCATGTACCAATTGTGAAGGTAAAATGGGATGCCCGTAGAGGCCCAGAATACACGTGGGAGGTTGAATCCACAATGAAACAGAAGTACCCTCATTTATTTCAGTAAATCTCGAGGTCAAGATTTCTTTTAAGGGGGTGAGGATGTAACACCTCGCAAAATCATGTCCAATATAATAAAGACACGTGTCATAAACTCTATTATGTTAAATTGATAACTTGAGGGACTAAAGTTGTAAAAGGAAGACAATATGTGCGTAGGAAGGACTAAAAGTGTCAACATGCCAAACTGGTGCCTTAAAAGTGTCAACATGTTAATTTTTACCTCTGAGTGGCCTTTTAACATGCCCAAAGCTTTGTAATGCACTATTAAACCCTCTTATATATATATATCTGATAATAGATTTATAAATTCCAACACAAGCTTGTGAGGAATAATTCAAATTTAAGAACTTGGGATCACATGTGCTAAAACGACAATTCTTCATTCAATGGCCTTTTCAAAAGACTCCAAGACAACACCAATACATGGCAATTCTTTCTATAGCAATTCAGAACTGAACAAGAGGACACATCTGCTGAAAGTGACCTTAGATTCGAGTTATGAAAGGTTGCATGGTCAAATGTTAAAGTTCTCAAAATTTTGTCTTCTGATCAGAGGCTTACGGACCGCAAAGCATCTGCCTTACGGACCGTAAGGTAGCTTAACTGGGAGATAAAATTTGAAAAGCGGTTACGGACCGTAAGGCCAAAGCTTACGGTCCGTAAGGACTGTAACTGGGCAGTGAAAATGGACAGCTGCGGGTTGTCTCCTTCTACACCCCTTTTCTCAAAACCAACTGCATGTTAACGGTTTTGTAAAACCTCTAGACACCTGTATGCATCAGATTATACCTGGGGGACACCTGCATTGATCTCAATCAATCCAAGAAACTATATAAGGGGCCTTATTTTGCTTCATTTGAGCTCACACTTCAAAATTTTCACTCAAACAACTCTCTGAAGCCTCCTGCTGATCAAGGAAGCTTTCCCTAGTTCAATATTCGTGCTACGGGCTATAGTAAGTGTTCTTAGCTTCTTCAGTTAAGGTTTAATTAGCTTAATAATCGAAAGTGAAAGATATCGTGATTAAGCTTTGACTTTGTGATTAATCACTAACGTTCCAGCCATTATTCGATTTATAAGTGGCTATGTGTTGGTAATTATGTAGGTGTTAAACCCTTAAAAGGGCACCTTCTAATTATCACATTATCTCAATCAATTGTCGGGTCAAAGTTATGAACACAAAGTCAAACGGGTCAGTTTTTACAAAATAATTTATAACTGAAAATGCAGAGGTTATGGAGCATGTTTTAACACTTAAATAACTTGTTAAATAATAAAAGAACATGTCTAGGCATGTTCAACCCGACAATTCTGAGTTTAGGCTCGGTTCGCAATAGAAAGTCGCAAAAGTAGACTTTTGCTTTGACTTTCAGTTCTGACCCGATTTAGCTTAGTTTAGATATGCCTTAGGGTTCCTTTAGGACCATATTACATGTTAGTATAACCCTCTAAGATTATACTATATGGTTCCTTTGAAATCTGAATCATTTGCATGTTTCCGTTAAATGCTTAAAGTTGACCATTATGCCCTTTTGATATAAAAACGAGATTTTTGAAAATGTGAGAGGACAAAAACCTTTATTACTAATATATTAGTATGTCCTAAATGTTTGACATCAGTTTCTGGTCTAAAATGAAACTTATGCGAAATATCGTAAAATGAAAGCTTTTTGTTAATTAAATAGCATTTTTAGCATAAATCATATTTAAACCCAGTTTTTGGCACCAAACTTTCTACCTACTATTATAATATAATATTTAGGGATTTTTTGAAATTTTTGTCAAATTTTATACTGACCGTAACATAGAGTTCTTGCATGGACTCGGTAATTGACGATAATGCCCTTTTCTTTAATAAAATGAGTTTTATGCATCAATTGCATGTCAAACCTTTTTCTACTGATTTTATACAATAAATAAATTATTTTAAACAGTTGAGACTGATCAAAGTCCCAGATTTCCTTTTTCAACCCGAATATCGTCAAATACCGACTTTTATGCGATTTAGGCGCATAGTATGGGTTTAAACCATATTTGGCACCTAAGACTTGTTACCTACTGTTGTTATAAATAAATTTTTATGCTTTAATAGTAAGTTTATGTTTTGAACTCAGATTTCCAAATTTAACCCTTAAAACATATGTGAAATGTCCAAAATGCCCCTACAGAGCATAGTTTGGCCATAAGTGATAAATTTCACATATGTATGATATCTTACTGATATAACGTATTAAAATAAATATTTTTACTGATTATTTTAGACCAGAATCTCAGATTACTGTTTAACCTCTTTAGTAAACTTTAAAATGACCAAAATACCCTTACGGGGCTTAAATTGGTTTTAAATTCGTTTTGGGCATAATGGAAGATATCCTACTAATATCATAACTTATTTAAGGCATATTAACTTGTGGAACTTGTTCATGACTCATTTGGTTACCCGTTATGCATATTCGCACTCGGTACGGTTTATGTAACTAGTTTGCATAAATTAACCGAAATGGGTCAAACCTTATCATTTTTACCTCAAAATCCAGAATTTGTTTAGTTTACCCATTATATACAAGTCTTCATTCTTGTCAGGTCTAAATCACATTATGGTCCGGTCTTCGCTTAATCTTGCGTTTTGAACCATAAACCTTTCTTTAAAACTAACTGGTCTAAATTATAACTTAAATAAGACCCGTTAGGAATCTAATAGGTTATTAAAACCTTCGTTCCAGATTAAGAGCCCAGTAAAAGCTACTTGTACTTGCTGATTTGATATACGGCTGGGAATAAAATTATATTTTAGCTCAGGTAAATACTTTTAACTTATTTTCCCTTATACGGGCTTGGGATACGGTATTATAATAATACCCCTTGGTCGGGTATGAAATCATTTAATCGAAATATGATTAATAAATAGCATAACTCGTTTTAATCTGTCTTGTTTGATGCAATGCCTTTGGGGGGGTTAATGACCATGTCCTGGATATCCTCGGCTCATTCATTAGAAATGGCCACGGCTTAAACACGGGGTCTAGGCATACTCCTGACAGTTGCGTATGTATAAACGGTATCTCACTCTCTTGTGGGCCTATACTTGTGGTGTGTCTATTAATCTTGTCCGGCTCTTCTAACCGGCCTTGAACGGACGACAAACATATAAATCCCTATACAAGATTATTCTAAATACTTATCCCAAGTTATAAAAGATTTTATGCCATGTGCATCCAACCGAATTTTATAAATACTTTTCAAAAGAGTCAGTTAATTGTATTTACCACACTGACGTATTTTTCAAAAAGGTTAAGTGCAGGTACTACGCGTAATGGGCTGGAAACTCCGAGTATTAAAATAAAGAGTTTTGCAAGCTTTTAATACTTTAAGTCTGCTGAACAATATTTTCTTTCTGTTTTAGATCCGACTGTGGATCCACTTTACAAACGTTGTGTAATATTTTATTATACTTTCGATTCGGTTTGTAATATTCTACTTTAGACTTCCGCTATGCATTAAACTGTGATTATTTGACTATGATGATATCAACTACGTCACGATACTCCCCACCGGGCCCACCGGTAACATGTGGAAAATATCGGGGTGTGACAAAAGAGAAAGTGGATGGACACGGGGCCGTGTCCGGGCTTCTGTGCAAGCTATAAATAGAGGTGCTTAGTTCACTTCAAAGGCATCCCTTGACAAACCACCACTCTCCCACTTCACCCACACTCCACCTCCATCACAACACCCACATCCACCACCATCATCCATCATCCATCATAGAGTGTGTGTAGTAGTCTCGGGATCCAAGATTGATAGTAAGAGTTCTTGACAATCAAAGGCCATGTTTGCCTAAGTCTCTTACATCACTTGGTGAAGACAAGCATTTAGTGTAATACTTTTGTTTTTTAATCTTTTCGCACTTTTTATTTGGTTTTGTATTAATGACTTTAATAACTAGTTTCTTATGTTGAAGGTGAAACTTCCTTATCATTTGTCCGTGGTGTCTTGGCGTTATTTTACTGTCTATATAAAATAAAAGATTTACACCATTCATATCTCTACGGTCTATATAGAGATATGTTGGCTACCTGGTCGGGGGTTAAGGGAATGGTTTGGTAAGGTTCTTGCCTTGTTCAGTGTATAGATCCTGCAAGAACCTGGGTCAAGCTTACTAGGACCTCCTTCAATGACCACTGGTATTGGATGGCAGGGGTGCGAATGGCTTGATCCCCTCATATGTATACTACTATTAATACATTAACCCGGCTACTTGGGATTGTATCCCTGCTGACTCAAACCACTTAGCCGAGGGTAACGTCACCTTCAAAAGAGGGGCCTAGCACATTACGCATTAATAACTTAATTAATTATCTTTCAATAATCCAACCCTTTAGGATTGTATCCTTGCTGACTCAAACTGCTGGGTTGAGGGTAACGTCAGCTTCAAAAGAGGGGCCTACTACTATAACTAAGATAATCTCTTAAAAAGTGCAAAATTGCGGAAAACATCAAAGATTACACTAAAGGCGAGTCGGATCCAAGTGATTCATCTTGTCTATCTGTTTTTATTTTATTTTCAGCATTTTTAGTTTTTTTTCATGTTTAAAACCTTTTTTTCTAAATTTTTGATTTGATTAGACGTTGAGGATAAACCGGTATTAAAAGCTCTTGTGTCCTTGGACGACCTCGGTATCTTACCAACGCTATACTCCGCTCACGATGGGTACACTTTGATGCGTGTCAGTGTATATATAGTTTAGGTATGTATTTTAAGCCCTTTTACACTTTTTAGCCAAGTTTTAAATTTATAAAACACGATATTTACTAACACTAAACACACATATGGGCAAGTGCACCCATCGTGGACGTAGTATAGTGTTGGTAAGATACCGAGGTCGTCCAAGGACACAAGATCTTTTAGTACCGGTTTATCCTCAATGTCTAATCAAATCAAAATTTTAGAAAAGATTTTTAAACTAAGAAAATAAAACTATCTAAAATGCTGAAAATAAAATAAAAATAAAACAGATAGACAAGATGAATCACTTGGATCCGACTCGTGTGTTAGTGTAACCTTTGATTATTTTTGCACTTTTGCACTTGTTTAAGAGATTATCTTAGTTATTGTAGTAGGCCCCTCTTTTGAAGCCGACGTTACCCTCAACCCAGTAGTTTGAGTAAGTAAGGATACAATCCTAAAGGGTCGGATTATTGAAAGATAATTAATTAAGTTATTAATGCATAATGTGGTAGGCCCCTCTTTTGAAGGTGACGTTACCCTCAGCTAAGTAGTCTGACTCAGCAGGGATACAGTCATAAGTAGCTGGGTTAAAGTTTTAATAGTAGTTTAACTTATGAGGGGATCAAAGAGTTTGGACCCCCGCCATCCAATACCTTTGGGTATTGAAGGAGGTCCTACTAAATTTGACCCAGGTCCTTTGCAGGATCTATACACTGAACAATGGCAAGACTCTTACCAAACTGTTCCCTTAAACCCCGACCAGGTAGCCAACATACCTCCATATAGACCGTGGAGATATGAATGGTGAAAATCTTTTATTTTATATAGACAGTAAAATAATGCCAAGACACCACGGACAAACGATAAGGAAGAATCACCTTCAACATAAGAAACTAGTAATTAAAGTCATTAATACAAAACCAATTAAAAAGTGCAAAAGATTAAAAATAAAAAGTATTACACTAAATACTTGTCTTCACCAAGTGATGTAAGAGACTTAGGCAAACATGGCCTTTGACTGTCAAGAACTCTTACGATCAATCTTGGATCCCGAGATGACTCATACACTCTATGATGGACAATGGATGATGGTGGTGGATGATGGTGTTATGGTGGTGGTGGGTGGTGGGTGAAGTGTGAGAGAGGTGGTGTGCCAAGGGATGAGTTAAAATGGCTCCAAGCAATCCTATTTATAGGCTGAACAGAAGCCCGGGCACGGCCCCATGCCCGCTGGGCGCGGCCCCGTGTCCGTGTCCATCTGACACTCTCTCTCCTCATTAATTGTAATTCGCAATTACAATAAATGCGCCTGCAGCCAGTTGACCACGCCCCCGTGTCCGCTGGGCACGGCCCCGTGGTGGGCAGTAGAAGCTTCTATAGGTTTGTCTTTTCTGCTGCTTCTTGGGCACGGCCCCGTGCTCGCTGAGCACGGGGCGTGTTCAGTCTTCTGCTTTCTTAGTTTTTCTTGGGAAGATGCTGTTGAGGGGTCGGGCATTCCACTTTTGTCCCTTTTCTTGTATTTATGTTAGATTTTGCTGTCTTTTTGCTTCTTTTGTTAATTTGAGCTCATTTAATCCTGAAAATACAAAAGGAAGATAAAAGCACACTTTTTCCAACATTAGTACTAAAAAAGGGTTAGTTTTATGCCACAATTGATATAATTTATATGTTGCATTTTGCGCATATCAAATACCCCCACACTTGAATCTTTGCTTGTCCTCAAGCAAAACCCTTTATAATGTGGCTTTATTCACAACCAAATGGAATGGGTAGAAGAGAAGGTTTTCGGGCTTGTCATAGAGTGTCGGGATTTTCAAGATTCTTTATTGAGGTTTTATTTTTATTTATTTACAATCCTATTCGGCATGATTTATTAAGAACGTTTCTTAAGATAAATTACTTATTAGGGCATAACATACCTTTTTAAAATTCTATTTATATACAAGTTCACATACCTCACGGGGGATCACTCAATACTCGGCTGAATGTGTATTTTTAGTGAATCACTCGGGAGCGGCATGAAACTTACTCCTACCATAAGCTTGCCAAGCAATCAATCCTCCTCCTTTTTAACTATATACCTTTGTAAATATCAAGAGGACTTTATGGGTGAAGGGTTAGGCTTGGGCTAAAGGTGGGTGGTTGGGTTAGTGGTTAGTAAAAAGGGCGAAAGGCGTAATAAACGTCGGTTTGAAAGGCTTTTTATTTTTTCCATATTTTTATTTTATCTTGGTGAATTGTTCAAACAAAGTTATTTTTGATAAATTTTGTTTGTTTATTTGGTTTCATCAAGATATATAAATAAATATATATATATATATATATATATATATATATATATATATATATATATATATATATTTTTGAAGAAGTCATAAGAGAACCGAACATTGTCACTAAAAAAAGGGTTAAAAATAAAAAAAGGTTTAGGTGGGTAAAAAGAGTTGTTTTGGGTTAAGAAATGAAAAGGTTTAGGCTCAAAGGGGTTAACCAGGGGATTTTGGGTAGGTGGTAAAAAAAATGAAAATAATGGTGTAGAATAAAAAAAAGGTTAGTCCTAATGCCTCCATCATTTACTTACTCGGGTTTAAGTTGGTGAGGACCGGGAATGTATTATTGTGGCAAGTTCTAGAGTCGTACGAACCAAGCGGCTATTCACACAAGAAACGAAAAATAAGCATTTAGTGTAAAGATATATATTTGTATGCTCGTTAAAGGCTCAAAACTCACTTTTGTGGGAAAAGGGTTTTTTATGTGATCAAGTATATATAATCAAATTTTAACTAAGTTTGTCATGCCTTTTCATAATTTTCTTATGTTGGTTCTTTTATAACGACGCTATCGGTTGTAAACTTGTAAAAATATAACCTTGTTAAGACTTGAATTCCCAACTTAAACTTAGACAAGTAAAAAAAATGAAAAAAAAAATTTTTTGGAAAAAATTTGGGATGATTAGCGGTTCCAATTAGAGTTTTGTGTAAGGCTTGTTATTAGGACTTGCAAAATTCAAGGTTTTAGCATCCCCCCACACTTAAGTTACACATTGTCCTCAATGTGTCCCAAAAATAAGTTTTTAGGTTGATTGAATGTGTAAAATGGTGCTAAAAGCAAAATTTTATGTTACTGGCAGTCTGGACACGGCCCCGTGGGGACCAGGCACGACCCCGTGTTCAGGTGCCAGTAACAAAAATTTAAGAAAAGGAACAGAAGCCTGGGCACGGGGGCATGTCCAGTGAACACGACCCCGTGTCCAGTTACCTGAACTGGGCGATTTGCTGCAGATTGTGCAGCACGGGGCTGTGTTGGGTGAACACGACCCATGCTGAGCTTACTATAATGGAGAGATCGTTGTCGGATTGCTCTGTTTTAGTGCATGGGGCGATGTTTCTCGTTTCCCTTGTTATCCTTGACCATCCAGAGTGGGTTTTATTTCTTATAACACCATCATTCAAATCTTAAAACCATCATTTCATTAAAAACCATAGAGAGATACATAGTCCTAAAATGCTACTAAGTTAGATAAGCAAGCACAAGAAGCATAAACCATGGAGTTCTAGGCTACAAGTTATTTTAATTAGCAAAATTTCCAAGAAGTTAATAGTCTTGGTTGGATGTGGCTTCATAGAACCCCTTCTTCCGGGCATATGTCGGCGAGCCACTCCTCTATCTCCCATGGGAGGAGAAAAGAGGGCTCGTTAGCGTTAGTTTGAGGAGGTGCAACTTCCACCGGGACTTCTTGTAGGTCTTCAAGGGGAGGTTCCGCTGGAATGTCATCCCATCCGGTCGGGTTGTTGACTTCAAGTGCTAGGTTCCAATCCTCTTGAGGGAGAATGGGTTCCATCGGAGGTGTTACAAGAATATTTAACCTCTGGTGCAAGAGGTTAATTTTTGAAAACTATTTTCCAGCCCCACCGTAAGATAGTTTATACGGTCAATTAGGATTTCCTCAACCGAAGTCATTTCATCGAGAGCTTCCCGAAGTGCAACGACGTAGTGTACAAGGGTAGCTTCAATGGAAGGTCTCCTTCCTCTTCTACTGTTTGTTGAATGCACGGAAGATGTTCCACTGTTTTCACTCGACATTCTACGAAAATAAACTAAAAACAGCTTATTTTTATGAAACAGTATTTTGGACACGGCCCCGTGTTCATCTTTCTGCAGAATTTTGTAACAAGAAATCTTGAAGTTTTAAGTTATTCCTCTAACTTATGAAGCCTGTTTGAGCAATATTAACTTAAAACAATGTTGTTCAACTTATTTTTAACACGATTTCTTGAACAAAACTCATTAATCCCTTCATCAAAGCTTGAAACCTTAAGCTTTAATGGAGGTTTTTGGAGAAAGATGAAGAAGAAGGAAATGGATAAAAGAGGAAAGGACAAGATGGTTGTTGGAACCTTCTTTTAGAACATACCTAGGATGGTAGGAGAGAAGATTCCTTCAAATCTCTGTCCCTAGTGATCCAAATGTGCAGAATTCTTGGCTGCATTTATAGAAAACGACAGCGTTCTGGACACGGCCCTGTGTCGGCTGGACACGGCCCCGTGTGCAGATAGAATCCTGACACAGTTTGTCTGTATTCTGACATAAAAGTCAGAAGGGAATCTTTTAGTGGACACGGGGGCGTGTTGGCTGGACACGGCCCCGTGTCGAGGGGCTGATTATGAAGTTTGTCTGTTTCTAAGGAACTTATCCGGATCGGGTGGTTCCTTACTGGATGGAACAACCCCAAAGTGCCTAAGATACCTCAGTTGATCTAAGCTAAGACGAGAACGCAAGAGGTTGTCGGTGAGGGTGATTCCTATGCTATATGTAGGTGGACAAGTCCAACCCTTTTCCGGGCTCTCGTTAAAGAAGGTGTATGCCGAATCGCTCAGGTCTATGTATGCATCGAACGAAGTCGATGGAAAGTCCTTCACGGCACAATCGGCACAGGGACGACTATCGTCCAAGTCTTCGCTAGAATTGAAGGTATTTTCGGGAGTAACGAGGTTGTTTGAATGTCATCCCAACACTTCTTCTTGGTCATTGTCTTGAGATGAATTTAGGAAATCCATCCTAAGTTCTTTTAACCAACTAAGAATCAGATCTTCTAGTTGAAATAGTTCATCAAGAAGCATTTCCCCTAAAATATCTGGTTGGGCGCCTTCGAGGGAGAGATAACGATTATTTTTACTTCCGCCCCTCTTAAGGATACAGGGAAACGATGGGTCTATATAGTGGGGCTTATAATTTAGAAAATAACATTCTAATTCTTTATGTCCGGCTCCACATAATCGACACCACGTACCATAAGAGTGCCGAAAGTAAAAAAGATCATTATCACTCATTTTTATGTCAGAATTTACCAACCGTCAGGATCTTACGGTTCTGTTTTCAGTAACTGAATCTTGGGCACTGGGGCGTGTTGAGTGGGCACAGCCCCGTGTTCAGCTTACTGTCTGACTTAAAACAGGATTGCCAGTTCCAAAGATTGGGCACGGGGCGTGTTCAGCGGGCACGGCCCGTGCTGGGTTCTGCAGAAGTCGAAAAATAAAAAAAATCCTAAAAAAATAAAATAAAAAGAAAATAAAAAATTGATTAGGCCGTTGATTCCTAACTTCCTTAAAATCCTTGTGTCCCCGGCAACGGCGCCAAAAACTTGATGCGTGTCAGTGTATATATAATTTAGGTACGTATTTTAAGCCCTTTTACACTTTTTAGCCAAGTTTTAAATTTATAAAACACGATAATTACTAACACTAAACACACATATGGGCAAGTGCACCCATCGTGGACGTAGTATAGTGTTGGTAAGATACCGAGGTCGTCCAAGGACACAAGAGCTTTTAGTACCGGTTTATCCTCAACGTCTAATCAAATCAAAATGTTAGAAAAGATTTTTAAGCTAAGAAAATAAAACTATCTAAAATGCTAAAAATAAAATAAAAATAAAACAGATAGACAAGATGAATCACTTGGATCCGACTCGTGTGTTAGTGTAACCTTTGATTATTTTTGCACTTTTGCACTTGTTTAAGAGATTATCTTAGTTATTGTAGTAGGACCCTCTTTTGAAGGCGACGTTACCCTCAACCCAGTAGTTTGAGTCAGAAAGGATACAATCCTAAAGGGTCGGATTATGGAAAGATAATTAATTAAGTTATTAATACATAATGTGGTAGGCCCCTCTTTTGAAGGTGACGTTACCCTCAGCTAAGTAGTCTGAGTCAGCAGGGATACAGTCCTAAGTAGCTGGGTTAAAGTTTTAATAGTAGTTTAACTTATGAGGGGATCAAAGAGTTTGGACCCCCGCCATCCAATACCTTTGGGTATTGAAGGAGGTCCTACTAAATTTGACCCAGGTCCTTTGCAGGATCTATACAGTGAACAATGGCTAGACTCTTAGCAAACCGTTCCCTTAACCCCCGACCAGGTAGCCAACATACCTCCATATAGACCGTGGACCGTGGAGATATGAATGGTGAAAATCTTTTATTTTATATAGACAGTAAAATAATGCCAAGACACCACGGACAAACGATAAGGAAGAATCACCTTCAACATAAGAAACTAGTAATTAAAGTCATTAATACAAAACCAATTAAAAAGTGCAAAAGATTAAAAATAAAAAGTATTACACTAAACACTTGTCTTCACCAAGTGATGTAAGAGACTTAGGCAAACATGGCCTTTGATTGTCAAGAACTCTGACGATCAATCTTGGATCCCGAGACGACTCACACACTCTATGATGGACAATGGATGATGGTGGTGGATGATGGTGTTATGGTGGTGGTGGGTGGTGGGTGAAGTGTGAGAGAGGTGGTGTGCCAAGGGATGAGTTAAAATGGCTCCAAGCACTCCTATTTATAGGCTGAACAGAAGCCCGGGGATGGCCCCATGCCCGCTGGGCGCGGCCCAGTGTCCATCTGACACTCTCTCTCCTCATTAATTGTAATTCACAATTACAATAAATGCGTCTGCAGCAAGTTGACCACGCCCCCGTGTCCGTTGGGCACGGCCCCGTGGTGGGTAGTAGAAGCTTCTATAGGTTTGTCTTTTATGCTGCTTCTTGGGCACGGCCCCGTGCTCGCTGAGCACGGGGCGTGTTCAGTCTTCTGCTTTCTTAGTTTTGCTTGGGAAGATGCTGTTGAGGGGTCGGGCATTCCACTTTTGTCCCTTTTCTTGTATTTATGTTAGATTTTGCTGTCTTTTTGCTTCTTTTGTTAATTTGAGCTCATTTAATCCTGAAAATACAAAAGCACACTTTTTCCAACAATAGTACTAAAAAGGGTTAGTTTTATGCCACAATTGATAAAATTTATATGTTGCATTTTGCGCATATCACACTTGCCCATATGTGTGTTTAGTGTTAGTAGAATACCGTGTTTTATAAATTTAAAACTTGACTAAAGTGTTAAAAAAGGCTAAAAATATACGTAAAAATATATACACACCGACACACATCAAGGCTTAGATGTGACAATGGAGGGATTCACATCAAATCTTATGCTTGAATTTTATGATGATCAAGGTATTGTTCTTGAAACCACTTACCCACAAACACCTCAACAAAATGGGGTGGCAGAGCGCAAGCATAGACACATCCTTGAAACGGCATGTGCACCAAGTTTGACGTGATGGGGAGACTGAGTATTTTTGTCGGGTACCCACGTGGAACAAAGGGATACAAAATTTATGATGCTAAAAATGGGAAAATTGTTGTATCAGGAAATGTTAATATCATGGAGACAACATTCCCATATTCTAACAAAGAAAGTAAAGAAGAAGAAATATTTAATTTTCCCAACAGGTGGGAATTTTTTGATGCACCAAATTGAAGGAACCATAATGCAATCGAAAATGAGGATGGGAACAACACCCTATCAGATCATGATGGTAGCCCATTTTCAGAAAGCACACCAACGGCCCAAGAAGAAATTCTCAACTCACCTTTGGCGAAAACTGAAGGTAGCGCCCAGAACAAGACTAATAGGCTGAATCAAATGACACCACCATAGACACAGGAAATGAAATGGGCCATAATGAAATTGTTGCTGAACCACTCGAGTCGGTCAGGGAAAAGAGACACAAAACACAACCAAAGCGCCTTGCCAATTTTAATGTTAATCTTCCCCCATCAGTAGACCACACACAACCCGCCACCGACAGTGAATCCTCGACGTTACATCCCTTAGCTAATTTCATTTTTTTAACAATTTCTGTAACTCACATAAAGCTTATTTGAGTGCCACTGACTTAAATGATTAACCCAAATATTTTGCTCAGGCTGTTAGAGATGAGAAATGGAGACATACGATGAAAAATGAAATCCAGGCCCTTGAACAAAATGGGATGTGGACTCTTGAAGAGATTCCCAAGGGCTAACTAGCCATAGATTTCAAATGGGTTTACAAGATCAAATACAAGGCCAACAATGACATAGAAAGATACAAGGCGCGGTTGGTTGCTAAGGTCTTTACCCATATGGAAGGGGTCGATTACCATGAGACGCTTGCTCCTGTCGCCAAACTTGTTACGCTACGTACTCTACTTGTCGCAGCGGTAAAGAAAGGTTGGATAATACATCAACTTGATATAAACAACGCTTTCTTACATGGAGAGCTTGACGAGGATGTGTACATGAAAGTACTTCAAGGTTTTTGTAAGGAAGGAGATTCAAAAGTATGCAAACTAAAGAAGTCATTGTATGGTCTAAAGCAAACCTCTCGGAATTGGTATCAAAAGTTCACACTTGCACTCACTGAGCAAGGATTTAAACAACCAAAATGGATCATTCTTTGTTTATATACAAGGATGCGGAAACGGTTGTCACAACACTCATCTATGTAGTTGATGTGATCATAGTAGGTAACAACATTAGAAAGATTCAAGAGATGAAGAACTATCTTGACGAGAAGCTTAGTATCAAAGATCTCACAACATTGACGTATTCTTTAGGAAATGAAGTGGCACGAACATGTGATGGTCTTGAGTTAACCCAAAGAAAGTATATCCTCAATATTTTGGAAGATTGTGGACTACAGGGATTTCGACCAATTACCCATGGAAAAAGGTTTAAAGTTAGATAAAGCTGATGGGGGGACCCAAGGTGGATGCCAACCAATACCGATGATTAGTTGGACGACTGTTTTATTTGCAAGCTACTCGACCCGACATCGCTTATTTAATCAATGTGCTTAGCCAGTGTGTTGCCAGCCCACGCCAAGTACACATGGATACGGCTACTCGCATCTTACGCTATTTGAAAGCAACACCTGGACAAGGAATCTTGTTACCATGCAACGGTGGAACGAACCTTGTGACATATTGTGACTTAGATTGGTTGGGTTGTCGGTTCACAAGACGATTAAGAACAGGATATCTCCTACTCTTAGGTGGTGCCCCCATCTCTTGGAGGTCCAAAAAGTAATCGGTTGTGTCTCGATCCTTGGCCGAAGCAGAATACGGAACTATGGCAACAACCATAAGTGAGATATTGTGGAAGAGATGGCTCCTAAAAGAGTTTGATATGAAAAAAATGGAACCACAGCATTATTTTGTGACAACCAGGCAGCACGGCATATTGCAAATAATCCCGTCTTTCATTCACGAACGTACAAAACATGTGGAGATGGATTGTCATTTTGTGCATGAAAGAGTAAAGTCTCAAGAGATACAACCGTTGAACATCAACATAAGTTACAAATCGCAGACTTGTTCACCAAAGCCTTGGGAGCTCATGAATTCCGATTGGTTCTTGACAAGTTAGGGTTCAAAATCTCCACGCTCCAACTTGAGGGGGAGTAATGGAAGGATTAGCTAAAGCGCATATAAAAGATGTTCTATTATCCTAAAAAGATGAAAGACGCTCTACTCTATAGAGGATATCTCATATGCTTTAACCTTTGATCATAATCTTTCCTTTTTTTTCCGTGATGTTTGCCTAATTTAGTAGGGTAAATTACTTCTCTTTTGTTTAAACCTTCGGCTATTAAAAGCCTTGTATTGTTTCTTTGTAAATCAATATAATAGAATACATCTAGAGTAAACTTGTGTTTTGCTCTCTGTGGTTTGGTCACTTCAACGGTTTTGCCTCAAACCTTATAGCCATTTTCCTCCCTGATGTTTCGATTTTGTCTATGGTTTGCTCCAAGGCTCTAACTCAGTTAAAATTTTCAATTTAAGGTAGGGGCATTTTAGTAACTTTACTAATAAAATCAAGGGCATTTTCGTCTTTTCATATATAGTATCTCTGTATGTTTTTTTTAAAAACATTCACTCTTTCTATCTTCTTACCCCTCTTTATACCAGACACCTTCACTTAAACCACCACAACTGGCTACCATTGTCTGCAACCAACATTAATAGCCACCATAACCTATCACCAACACCAACAACATAGATCACCTTCCCCCCAAAACAACACGCACCACCACACTAACAAGATGGAACAATCCCAGATCTAAACCACATCGCAACTCAAGAGCATCATCAACCCTCTCTCCCCAAACCAGATCTGGATCCACAAACTCGATTTGAAACTACAACATCTTCAAGCGGCGGCGGCAAAAAGATCTACAACTCGATCTAAATCCCCAAAATCTACACGAGATCAAAAACTGGATCTACAAACGAGATTTGAAACCATAAACTCGAATATGATTTGAAACCCTAGACAAGATTTGGCCGGGAATCACTACAAACCTTGGCCGATTACAAGATTTTCAAGAGGCGGCGGTGGTTATTGGGTACGATGACTTTAGCGGTGGTTAATTCCAACGACAGTCATGGTGGTGGTGAGGTCCGACGGCAGAAGGGGAGGGGTAATGATGACGTGATGGTGGTGGTGGTGGTCTGTTAGCAGAGGGGAAGGGGTGGTGCTAACGTGCTGGCGGTGGTGGAGGTCTGTTAGTAGCAGAATGGGAGGGGTGGTGATGATGTCTGGTGGTGGTGGTATGTTAGCTGGAGTGGAGGTTTGACAGTGAATGGTGATTTTAGATGTTAGTGATATGTATGACGAATAAATAATTAGAATTATAATATCAATAAAATACAAAAAAAAATTAAGGAATAAATAAAATTAAATACTTGTATCAGTAAAATTCCAACATACCCCTACCTTAAATTGAAAATTTTAACTGAGTTAGAGCCTTGAAGCAAACTGGAGACAAAATCGAAACATCAGGGAGGAAAATGGCTATTTTTAAAGGTTTGGCGCAAAACCGTTAAAGTGACCAAACCACAGGGAGCAAAACGGAAGTTTACTCATACATCTAATTACCATTTTGTTCAACCCTTGTATAACTGTTCAGTCAACTCTCCCGTTTGATCGACTATAGACCTTGATAATCGACAATCAATTGCCATTGAAAAATTTCAACCATTGAGACAGGTTTTTTGTACATAAGGTTACTAATTGGGTAATGAGTTATTGGGTACGTAAAGAAAGCAGGCTTTTAACTCCTTAAAATCGGCTATGTGTGAACTGAAAGTTTGAAACTAAGAAATTAAACTTTGTTACTAAACTATAACTTTTTTATTTGGTAAAACTATATTTTTATTTAGTAAAAGTATATGTATATATTTTTCTGGTAAAATCAATGAAAAACGTGTTCAATCATAAGATCAAAATTTATTTTCATAACTAATGGTGTCAATCGTAAAAAAGATTGCCGTGTTGAAAATTAAATTAATCAACAATAAATTAATATTACTTTATTAATTACCGAGTTATCAGCCAAACCAGTTTGTTCCAACTTGAGCAAACTGATTAAAGAAAGGTAGAAGGAGACTGTCCCGTTGTCGGACGAATTTAAAGAACACGTAAATTAAAAACCAACCTGGCAATTATGGAAGAACAATCTTTGAACTGCAAGGATGATTCCTGTCCTTAAAGGATTTTATGCACTCGTATTGCTGTGAGCTACATCGTAAACTCCCAGGATTTAATGCATAACTGATCTGGTATTCCAACAGCAATGGAAACCAGAAAACGCAGAAGCTGGAACGAAAACAGGAACACACAATAGAGAGAGAGAGAGAGCTGCGAAAATTGGTGTGTAGAATAGGTAGCAGGAAGCTTTTATTTATAGGTTTGGTTATACCAGAGAGAATGAGAAAAATAGGGAGTAGGATAACCATCCATAACCAATTCGAATGCCTTAATATATATCTGATACGAATTCAGTTGCTGGATGAATATCCCAAACGAATTCATGTTACTTGATATATATCTCATACGAATTCGGTTCACTAGAGATAATGAGATAACCCCCACTGGTTTCGAACTCATCTCTATCTCCCTATCTGATTCGATCCCCAGATCTGACCCACCTGACCAGACCTTAGCTAAAAATAAAAGCTCCTCACCTCCTAGCGAAGTGCGCCTCAAACGCGCCCATTCACGCCTCAAACACGAGCTCGCGACTTGGCTCAGCTCGGCGCGTGTGTGGGCTTCACCCACTTCTCAACCCATTTAACACCATGGAAACCCATAAGGGGTAACCTCTTATAAACCACTCAAACTTCAATCACTCCACCAATGTGGGATGGAGGAAACATACCAACTTGTATGTTTACCTCTTTAATATTTCCAACATGACGTCGTGTGAAATTTGACTATTATACGTTTTATATATGAAACACGAAGAAGAATGTTGTCGCTTGTATGGAGCAGCTCTGCCAATGGTATCATCTTCTTCTTCACCTCAAGAAGAACCAGCAAAAGACATCGATGTTGCCACCATACCTTTATGCTGCCGCCAATTATCACCGCCAAGAAAACTCCAATAGCTATCCATTTTACTACTGTACATGACACAATTTAAAGCTTCTCAAAGATATGGATAATTTGAGACAAAGTGCCTGGTGTTGTCTTCATTAGCACTTTAGCAGATTAATTTGATGAACTTCGTACGGTTTTACAACCAATCCATGGTCTAACCATAGCATTAACAATGGTCCTTCTGTTTCAAAATGTGTCCAGCTCTTGCTCTTGCTTGGAGTTGTTGTAGTGAAAAATATATAAGAAAGAAATGGTATAGGGTTTATCCTGATTATACAAATGGTAATATTTAGATAAGAAAAACTGACGTCAAAGAAAAAATTTTAATGTAAATGACCAATTTTTGCCCCATTAAAGTCTCATTGAAATGTGCCGTGGGTCTTCAATTTGATTTATTGGTAAATTTTTTTTAACGGCAAGGAACGACGTGTTAATCACCTGATATCGGGCGCTGTGGTCAAGGTTGACTACTTGACCGCCGCCAGCCTCTTGGTCGCAACAGGGTCGTTGCTATAGATCCGTCGTAACAGGGTGCAATTTTCGTCGCTATAAAGGCGTCGCTATAGATTGACTTACAGCGACTATTTTTAGTGTCTATAGAGTTTTTACAATTTTCTGTAATTTAACCTTTAAAGACTAAATTTGGTCGCTATAGGTTTTTTACAATTATAAGATTTTTTTTTTCTATGGACACTATATTTAGTCGCGATAGGGTTTTTACAAATATAATATTTTTCTACTACAGACACTAAATTTAGTCGCTATAGTGTGTTTACAAATATAAGATTTTTCTCCTATAGAGACTAAATTTAGTCGTTATAGGTTGCAGATGGAGTGTCACTGATTGCAACTACATTTCGTCGCTATTGTTGAAAAAATTTTGATATTTTTTTCTAATTTTCCAGGTTTCCTAAATTAAAAGCTGTAAACATCAATGCGTTCAAACGACAAATTTTAAAATCAAACTAAGGTCAATTCTAATATAATAGCCATAACATCTAAATACTTAAAAGTTGCAATATATCATTCAAATACATTCTTCCAAGCTAAACTAAACGAAACTAAGTTAAACAAATTCATCATCTTGTTGATCTTCTTGTTCCTCCTCTTGTTCCTCTTCTTGATCATCTTCTTCTTCAAGTGGAAATGACGAGCCAGGAAGTACCAACTTCAATATATGTTTCATTTGTGCTTTCAAAGCCGCATTATCTTTTTGCAACTTCTCATTAGCTTCTTCTTGTTTTCGCCAACGCTCATCCTCTACATCCCTATTTACATTAGGGAATAGTTCGGGTGTTACACTTTTCAAAACTCGTCCAACGCCCCGTAAGTGAGAATGGCGAGTCCCTAAAGCTTTTTTAAGACACCCAACTTGATCAACCTCCATTTCATCCCCACCCGAGCACGACAATGATCTATTATACTCTTCTTCAATGTTTTCCTGCATTTAACAATAAAATATACATACATTAAATGCTTTACGAAAATCCGGCAGCATAACCACTATAAAATGGATAACCGGTCTGTTACAACAATATCAATAATATCCCGAACCCATTTTTGTATCCTTAAATTACAATTTACAAGTTTAAACGGGTCAAAAAATGATACAACTTACCAAAGCGTGTTTTGCATTTTCGTTAATCCATTTGCCTTTCTTATAATGCATTTCTTTCCAACCTTTAACATAGCGGGCTAGCCCGGTTTCTTTAACCTGTAAACAAAAGCATGGTCAGCTCTCTCCCACTTCAATTCCGATATATAAACTACAGGTCACAAGAACATGGTTAGCTCTGTTATTTCTAACTGTAAGTTTTTTTTGTGGGCTTTTGTAAACAGAATATGTTATGCTATATCGATTAAGAGACGGGTTGGTCATGCATTATTTGATCTTTGTATGTTATGAAGATTGTGTACACTTTCTTTATAAAACAAATTACAAAGTTGAAATTATTTGATTATGATCATGCTAATCTTATTTTGATCCATAAAATAAAACAGCTGGGAATATGAATAAAACTAAGGTTTTTCTCGGATGGCCAAAACAGGTTTTTTACTCTTTCATATCATGATGGCCAAAATAGTTTCGTCATCCGAGAGTGTATAGACATGAAGGTATGCATTCTGCACAAAATTTCTCAGTTGTAGTTTGATTCTCTACATTACAAAATGCCAAGATCCTACAACATATATTTTCGAATTATAATTGTGTGACCCAACATATGACTACTGATTCAAAAAAGTAATTTTGTACGAGTGGTTACCTCTTTGTGTCGCCTATCGGCAAGAGATTGACTCCCGTGATAACTTCCATAAAGTTGTTTTGATCTGTTTGCCTTATTTTTTTCAGAACGATTCATATACGCGGGAGTTGTGAACAAGCCATCAATGAGCTTACACCACGCTTCTGGATTCATTGACTCAGGGGGGTGTTTCTTTGCCTCTTCAACATCTTTATAACCTCCATGCTTATCAAAATGTTTTTTCATTCCTGCCTTTCTGTCCTTGAAACGGCTTGCACATTCTACTTGTATCCCTTCCTTGATTGCATCCCAATGCTCCGTATTTTGGAAACTTTTCATATCAAAATAGTGCTGCCAAATGAAGAAATAAGAAAAAAAAACTGAATGTTAACGAATTGAAATAAAAATATTAATTTGTATACTTACAGCTAGGGTTGTCCTTTTTACCCGAAACCCGACCCAAACCCGATATAAACGATTCCCCGAAGAACCCAAACCCAAATAACCTTGAACCCGGAATAATTTAAATGGTTTTCAGGTTGGATTGGGGTAATTCACTCAAAGTTCATTAATCTTTCATAATATATCAGTAGGTAATTTAGTCATCAAAGTTCAATAATTTATTTGGAACATAATATATCAGCAGGCTTTAGATATTTGTGATTTATAATTGGTTTGGTTATCAGGTTAGTTTTTCCCATCCAAGAACCCGAAAACCCGATTAAACAACCCATAAAACACCCCTACTTACAGCAATTGTGGCAAGTATGGCCTTTTTATACTTAGCATCAACATTCTTCCAACTAGAATAATGGTAAGGAACCTCTGAATCGACCTCTTGGGATATCTTCCTCACATACATCTGATAATTGTCTCCCACGGCCCTAAATTGGCGTTCTGTTGTACTATATTCAAGGGGGAGTGGCTTATTACCATTTTTTTTAAATGCTTCATATAGATTGAGGCTTCTTCCAACCGAACGGGTTTTCTTGCATTTAGCTACATTGATACACGAATTGAAAATTTAGCAAATTCAGAAGATATCCAAGATGAAAACGAATATTTGATTAGAACAAGTAATTAACTTACATGACTGACAACTCGTAGGTATCCTATGATTATGACCATGGGGAGGATCATTCCCCCCATCCCCACCATGTAAGCTAGCAACATTTACCATGTCTTTAACAAAAACATAAAAAAACATAATCATAATAATTAGTAGCCATAAATAATAAATTTTAAACAATTAGAACAAAGACAAACAACAAACATACATTTAATCGGAATCATCACTACAATAATGTGTGTCTACAAGATCATTGTCATCACCGTCAACGTCCATATCATCATTTATTTCGTCTTCCTCACTTGAAGTGTATTCATCTTCATCATCTTCTTCTTCTTCTTCTTCTTCTTCTTCTTCTTCTTCTTCTTCGTCTTCGTCTTCGTCTTCACCACCTTCACTTAAGGTCGTCCTCATGGGCAAGTAGCCTAAGTCAACAACCAAGTTACAATCAAATGATTGAGTGTCTCGTGTACTTGATTCACCAACTTCATAGCCTGAATCGACAACCAAGTTATAATTCGAAGATTGAGTGGCGTGCAATACATCAGCCTCATTAGCAACACTCATACTTGGATGATCCCAAAGTTTTCGATGGTGAACGTCTTCCACAACCCTCCAATTTCCGGTTCTTTGAGAAGGATCTTGGAGATAGAACACTTGTTTAGCTTGTGTAGCTAAAATGTATTGCTGATGATCATACCACTCGATTCCAGGATACATCTCACGACTGATGTCGATGAATACAATATTGTCTTTTGTAAATCGTCCTTTACCAGACCCCAAGAAGATCCCTTACTACAGCAAGTTGCCCAGAATAATGTTCATATGTCTCAAGCTATGATTTTGAAGAATGTTGATCAAATCTTGCCAAGGCAACAGGGTAACTTGCTGTAGTAATGCAAAGGATGCAAAAAATGGGTAATTAGCAACTAGGGGTGCAAACGAGCCGAGCTACTCGCGAGCTACTCGAGCTCGGCTCGAAAAAAAGCTCGAACGAGCCGAGCTTAAACGAGCTCGAGCTCGAGCCTAAAAACAAGCTCGTTTAGTAAACGAGCTCGAGCCCGAGCTTCGCTTACCGAGCTCGAGCCGGGTCGCGAGCCTAAACGAGCTTTCTGTTTATATATTTTTTATTAATATATGAAACATATATTTATATAACAATAATTACCATTTATATAGATATATAAAATAACTTAATTATATGTATAATAATAATTATAATTAGGGGTGAGCATAAATAGGTCCGACCCGACTAGAACCGAGAACCGAACCGAAAAGTACCCGAAACCGACCCTATTATAGTATATAGGGTATTTAAAAACATTCAGCCGTCCAAAAATCATTCAGGCTCAAGCATTCAGCAATCAGCATCGACATTTAAAAACATACTATCAGCACTTCAATTATCAGGTAAGTTTGGCATGCAGACCGTTTGTTAATTCGTTTGATCGTTCAAATCTTTTTTGTTAAAAGATTACTAGCAGTACCTTTTTATGGGTCTGCAGAGTATTCGCAGCCAGACTGCAGCATGTTCGCAGCCGGTCTGCAGCATATTCGCAGCTGGCAAACGATTAAGCGACCATAAAAGTCATAGCCGCCATAAAAACTCGTACCATCATAGCGAACTCACTAATCAGTCTTGCAGTTTGATGTGTTTATAAGTCGATAAACGATTAAGCGGCCATAAAAACTCCTACCATAAAAACTCGTACCATCATAGCGAACTCACTAATTTACGCATATTACAACAGAAACTTCTTAATGACATTTTAAAGGAGAAAATCGTTCATGTTCAAAGTGTTAAACATGGGCAAATTTTGTTGGGGACAAAGCTATGTGGTTTAAAGGTTATAATCATTTTGGATTATGTAAATCATGTTGACCACTTGACCTATTTAACTAGTGGAAGTGAATGGTTTGGATCTGGCACCAAAATCCTAGTAACAAGTGCCTTCAATGTTCAAACTAAAACACTTTTATGAACTTGAAATAGGTTCTAGCCAACTTAAATCATTTTGGACTAACGACTTGGTAATAATTGTTTGTATACCACATTAATAGTTTTTTAGTCATGATTTGCAAGGACCTCAACTACAACACAAGCTTGGTTTAAAAAAGCGTGAAGCGCACAAAAGCGACAAGTTCTAAAATTAAAGCGTGAAGCGTAAATCGCAAAAGCAGTCAGCTTTTCGTAGGTGAGGCACAAGGTGCTTATATATTTTTTTATATATATCCTATAGTCTTTTAGCATCCCTTGCCCAAAATATAGTGACAAATAAGGTTTATATATGATTTAATGTATAAATCATATAATGTACAACCATTTTAGCTGCATGTATAACACTTTAAAGCACAAAAACACCTTTTGTACAAAAAGCGTGCGCCTCAGTGGGATTTTTTTTCCAAAAAAAGCTCGCTTTTTGTGCGCTTTTTGTACATAGCTCGCTTTATGTCACACAAGGCGCAACTCTTTGCGCCTAGAGTCGCTTTGCGTTTAAGCGCGCTTAAGGCGCACTTTTTTAAACCAAGAACACAAGCTGCCTAATTAGAGGTCTATTAACCTCAGTTTCTCAAAATGAAGTTAAACTTTCAAACAAACAAAAAAAACTCAGTTTCTCAAAGGACTTGACTGGCATTCCAAACTTGACATCAACATTAAATCTTGTGAAACTAATTTTCATTAAGTAGTTTTGTTATATTAATAATCCAATTCAATACTTGGACTCTTGTTCCTAATGCACTGAAACTGGGTTTATTTAACAAACACTTTTGTTCACAAATCAAAATTTAATGTTAGAACACTTTTATTCACAAATCACAATGGAGTTGAACTATTTACAAAAAAAAAAAAAAAAAGACACGAACCAGACTTGAACTCATGATCTTATAATTCTACTACTAAACTCAACGGCTAAACCCACTGGAACACAGACTTACAATGTTACATATGTTCACTTCAAATTTATTTATGGGTTTACTCAAGGCTAAACCCGCTGGACCCGTTTGACCCATGACCCGACCGACCCGTTTGCCAGGTCTATTCATTAGTCAATCGCCTACAGTATCTGATTGATAGTGTTCATCACACAATGACCCCAAAAACTCACCTAGGGCATAGATGAAAAAACCCTATCTAAAATTCTACTAATAAACAAACTAGGGCTATAAATCACATATACATCTAGAAGGAAGCTTCGTGTCTACTTTACAATCAAATCCAAGCATGGTGCAAATGAAGAAAAGATTAAATTGGTGAAACAGAGCAAACCTGAACTCAGCTTGAAGAAGTGAAACAATGAACCTTCGAACACTCCAGACGACCGAAAACCACCGGTAATCGCCGGAAACATGTAAATAAAGATAAAATTAAACCCTAAATGAACAAAAAAGAAGATAAAGAGGATGGAACTTACCAGCAGCCGGTGACGGCGGTGGTTTCTTGCCCGAAATCGCAGGAAAAAACTTGATTCTCTGGAGGGAAGTGGGTTCTGCTAGAGGGTTTTAGGGAAAATTGAGGAACGTGGTTTTAGGGGAAAAAGAAGATGTCTTTCATATGAAACAATGTTCAGGGCTATTGGATACGAGGTTTAGTCGCTGTAGGTTAATAAAAATGATTTTTTGTTTTTTGTTTTTTCGTTTTTATTTACACTTAGGTTAAAAAAAATAAAATTAAAACTTCATTTTTCTATTGGGACGAAATTTGGTTGGTATAAATATTTTCACAAAGCGGGATAATTTCCCTCCACCCCGCCAAGTTTATAGAAGCCAATTTTCGTCCCTGTAGGGTTCAAAAAATGAAATTTCTTGGAAAACCTATAGCAACTAAACTTCGTTGTTATATCTGATCTATGGCGACGAAAAATTTCGTCGCTAAAGGGTTAGTGGCTAAATGCCTTATTTCTTGTAGTGAGTGGAATAATAGGTAAAACCTCGCCTCCCATCCAAGTCGAACCGGTGCCTCACCATCACAATTTTCAGCATCCACTACATTGATTTAAGCCACGTGACTCCTCTTTGATCCATTAAACTCATACGGTTCAAAGAAAATGCGTTGTCTTAAGGCTGGACTTTCGGCAAATTCAATTGATAGTTAAGATTGACATCGCTGTATGTCATTTTCATCACCGCATTGTTGACATAGGTTCAACTAATTTAAGTACCCGTGTTACATGGGTTACTCAACATAAAATATATTATCTAATAGTGTTGTCATAAACTTTGAAATGAAAATGAAAGAAACATTCAATTACTTAGGGTGAGAGGGGTGCTCCCCTCAACTTCCCTCACCGGAGCCAATCAAATTCGTCCATGTCAACTCTCCTCTCCAACTCCCCTCAAGCACTTAATCACGGGGGTGGTTTCACCCAAACTATATTTTTTAAAAAGAAAAAGAAAAAAATGTATTATTGGTTGAAAGAGAGTGAGGCCCACCATTACCCTCTCTCCCTCCACTTCCTACATGCGGTAACAATTTACCGAAATCTGAGTTCACCTCAAGCACTTGGAATGTTGGCGGCACATTCCACTTGCAACAAAAATAGTCCCCGCTTACTTCCCCATGCACCCCGGAAACCCGTATGTAAAAATAAATATATATTTCAATATGACAACTATTGTATTTGAGGATTAAAAACAAGGGCTATTGGATTTTATCACTCACAACTATTGGGTATTAGCCGCTACCACTTCCAACTATCACTTTGACTCCCACCACTCCCAACTTAATACTTTGTGTGTTGTGTCACTCCGCAGGTGAACATTTTTTAGTGTTTGACTTGTGTTATTGGTGATACTAGGCTAACACTTTGTGAATTACTAATGACCGCATGTGAATATGCTTATAAGAGACAAAAGGGGAGCCAAAAACCACTCAACCGGAGTGACACAACACACAAAGTCACAAAGTGTTAAGTTTGCAGCGGTGGGAGTTAAAGTGATAGTTAGAAGTGACAACGACCAATATCTAATAGTTGGAAGTGATAAAATCGATAACCCTAAAAACAAATAGTAAAAAAGGAAGTAGCTAAGGATGGGAGCATGGTGTGGGCGTGTGGCAAACCAGTTTGAGGCTAATTAGCGAAGCATATGTGATTTTGGTCCTGGTGATTACTTGCTTTGAAAAATTTGTTAACTTGTTTTTAAAATGACTGACTTTACCTTACTATTAGAAAAAATAAGAATGACTAAAGAATTTACTTTTACAATCAACGAGTTGTGTTTTTTGTGAACACGTCACCTTGCTTAGTTTAAGTCGGAAATGATCTTAGTGCTTACGTAGCTCTCTCTCTCTCTCTCTCTCTCTCCCTCCCTCCCTCCCTCAGTTTTGACTTTAGAATTCGTAATGTTAATGAACTTACTTAAAACTACTATAGTTAGGAAAATTACATAACAATAGCAGGTAAACAGACAACAAGTTGTGCCACAACCCTTTTTTGAATAACAAATCCAGTTCTACCAAAAAAAATTTGTGGTTCTTCAACGTCGAAAAATTGTTGTGTACAACCTTCTTAATTGATTTAAAAGAAAACTGTGCCCCTCACATTTTTTTAAAAAAAAACCTTAAATGGCCCCTTCCAGATTAGTCCAAATAGGAAAATCTCCCTTTTGTGGGCCTGTCCAATCTCCCACTTAATTATTTCCATCATTCATCATATTAATTGCATCCATCTAAAACTTCAGCCCATTTGAATTTCTTTTATTTGTTACAATACATTGAGTCCATCCATCATCCTAATCACCTCAAGTTGAGGTCCTCGACTAGTAATATGACCCGCAAGCAATGCGCCGCGTGCCCGTTACAAACATCGTATGAATTAGCCTAAACATCATGTGATCCATTAACCACATGAAAATGCGCGTTTCAATGTATTTGATTTCACTCAATGTAACATATATAAGCGGTGTTCTTATATCGAAGTTGCGGCGCGGCCGGGCGGCGTGTAGCTCGCGTTTGCGAACTTCGTTACACTTTTTGCGACAATGACATTAATGTGTTTACGTACATATAAGAAAACATATTAAAACCATATGCCTCACATACTATAACTTTATAAAATTTAAAAAGTATTTTAATAGAAAGACCATAATTACCTCTTGCGTGTTGCGGGGAGGCCTTACAATGACATTAACGTGTTAAAAGACACATTTGCAAACTTCAAAACTGACGTCAAAACGTTGTTGCAAACCCGGTTACGGATGTGAAATGGATGTGGCTAGACAATTAAAGGGAAGCGTATGAAGTTAGTAGATTATGTTATGAAAACCTAAATGTAAGATAAAAAATTCAGAGTCACAAAAAAAAATAAGTTATAAAACGATTATTATGAAACACGAATTCGTTATTTTTACCGTACGTTATGACCTAGTAATATAAGAATAACATTAAAAGAAAAAAAATGTGTACATAGATCGAAACCATGTCACTACCGAAATCAAGTAATCTCATAATCAATTGTTCTATAAAATTGTATTGAATAGGTGGCAGCATGTAGATATATAAATCAGGGGCCACCGACTTTTACCTTTAAGATATTATTTATTATGAAACACGAATTTGTTATTTTTACCCGTACGTTACGACCTAGTAATATAAGAAACAAGGATGATTATATGTAGATATAGTATGATAATTGGTGGAGAAGAGATAGTGCAAGATATAAGTAGTTGAGATTAAAAGTAGTTTGAAAAGAAAACTCTATCGCATTCGCATCACTCGCCATCGAAATCGAAATGTCAAAAATCATCGCACCGAACACTCGAATCAGGCGACTGATCGATCAGGCTACCAGCTGATCGGACAGGCTGTCCGATCATGCTGCCTGACCGATCGGCCAGCCTTTATCTCTTTTGGCATCCTATAAATACCCCTATCATTGTCAAACTTTCTACTTTTGGAAACTTCTGGACAATCTGTTTCGCTCAGTGCCATGCCCCGATGATTCCGCCATCAGTTGGGGTGTGACAGATTGGTATCAGAGCGATCTTTTCTTCCTTTGACTTCAATCTTGACTTTGAATTTGACTTTCGGAAACACGGGGTGTTACAGCCTCCCCTTGTTTAGGGAATTTCGTCTCGAAATTAGATCGAAGGATGTACAGCACCGTGAATCACATTTGAGAATTTTCTCTCTCTAGACTTTCACTTAATCAGTTGCGGGTACTTCGCCTTCATGTCGCTTTCGAGTTCCCAAGTGAACTCCGCGCCTCGTTTGCCTTCCCATCAGACTTTCACAATAGGAATGCGCGAACGTCTGAGCTGCTTGGTTTGGCGATCCATGATTTCGACAGGCTTTTCCACGAAGTGTAGTGTTTCGTTTATTTGAAGGTCATCGAGAGGTACAATTAAATCATGCTCAGCCAGACACTTTTGGAGGTTTGACACATGGAAAGTCGGGTGGACGTTACTAAGTTCCTCCGGTAGTTCGAGTCTGTAGGCAACTTTTCCGATCCTTTCCAGAATCTTAAAAGGTCCAACATATCGAGGCGCTAGTTTCCCTTTCTTGCCGAATCTGACCACACCCTTCCAAGGTGATACCTTTAGGAGTACGTAGTCGCGAACGTCAAATTCCAAGGGCTTGCGTCTTCTATCGGCGTAACTTTTCTGTCTACTTCGAGCTTCCAACAAGTTGTCTCGGATCTGGAGGACTTTGTCGGTCGTTTCTTGTAGTAGCTCAGGACCGGTTAATTGCGAGTGACCGATCTCGTGCCACACAATAGGCGATCGACATCTTCTTCCATACAGGGTCTCGAATGGTGCCATTTGGATGCTGGTATGATAACTATTGTTGTATGAGAATTCGACTAACGGCAGGTATTTATTCCAATTACCACCGAAGTCTATGACACACGCACGGAGCACGTCTTCAAGAATACGGATCGTTCTTTCAGTCTGTCCGTCGGTTTGAGGATGGAATGCAGTACTTAAGTTAAGCGTCGTACCAAGAGCTGCTTGAAATGTTTCCCACAATCACGAAGTAAACCGGGCATCACGGTCAGAGATGATGTCACGAGGCATACCATGATTACAAATAATCTCGTCAGTGTAGATTCGGGCTAATCGTTCTACCTTGTAGTCTTCCCGTATTGGCAAAAAGTGGGCTGATTTGGTTAAACGATCAACGACAACCCAAATGTTGTCGTGGCCTGATGACGTGTGCGGAAGTTTGGTTATGAAGTCCATAGCTATACTCTCCCACTTCCACATAGGGATTGGGGGTTGCTCGAGTAAGCCAGAGGGCCTTTGATGTTCAGCCTTGACCCTTGCACAAGTCAGGTACTTCCCAACGTAGAGAGCGATATCCCTTTTCATGCCCGTCCACCAGTACTTGTAGCGAAGGTCCTGGTACATTTTATCGGCACTGGGATGAATAGAATACCGGGATTTGTGGGCTTCGTCCATCAAAATCTTTCGCAATTCAGTCCGCTTAGGGATCCAAATTCGGTCAAGAAAATAGAAGATCCCATTCGATTTGCTTACAAGCTGAGCTCCATCGTAATAGATTCTCTCCCTCTTCAAGGTGCGTTCATTAAAACAGGCGTGCTGGGCTTCGCAGATGAGAGTTTCGAGATCGTATTGGGCTTGGGTATCGCGGAAGCTGAGCAAATAACTCCGTCTGCTGAGTGCGTTGGCAAAGACGTTTGCTTTCCCTGGGTGATAATGAATCTCACAGTCGTAATCATTGAGAAGTTCTACCCACCGGCGTTGACGCATATTGAGTTCCTTCTGATCAAAGATATGTTGCAAGCTCCCATGATCGGTGAAGATCGTACACTTGGTACCATATAGGTAGTGTCGCCAAATCTTTAATGCAAAAACCACCGCGCCTAGCTCGAGATCATGGGTTGTATAGTTCTTCTCATGGATTTTGAGCTGTCGAGAAGCGTAAGCTATAACCTTGTCTCGTTGCATGAGGACATAGCCAAGACCAAGGTTGGAAGCATCACAGTAGACAATAAAACCGTCGTTTCCATCGGGCAATGTGAGAACAGGAGCATTGCAAAGCTTATGCTTGAGGGTTTGGAAAGCAGACTCTTGTTCAGTTCCTCAAACAAAAGACCTGTCTTTATGCGTAAGAGCAGTAAGCGGCACAACGATCTTGGAGAATCCTTAGATAAATCGTCAATAATAGCCTGCTAATCCGAGAAAAGAACGGACTTCAGACGGGTTCTTTGGTGTAATCCAGCTCTTAACTGCTTCAATCTTCGCAGGATCGACATGGATACCTTGACTATTCATGATGTGACCAATAAACTGAACCTCTTCTAGCCAGAATTCACACTTGGAGAACATGGCATAAAGTTGATTCCCCTGGAGTAGTTCGAGAACCAAACGTAGATGTTGCGCGTGTTCGGCTTTCAACTTGGAATAGATCAAGACATCGTCGATAAACACGATGACGAAACGGTCCAGATATGGCTTACACACGCGATTCATCAGATCCATGAAAACCGTGGGTGTGTTGGTTAAACCAAAAGGCATAAAAACGAACTCATAATGGCCGTAGCGAGTGCGAAAGGCGGTTTTGGGTACATCTTCTTCCTGAATGCGTAGCTGATGATAGCCTGAGTGTAGATCGATCTTCGAGAAACACGTAGCACCTTGCAGTTGATCAAACAAATCGTCGATGCGAGGTAGGGGATAGCGGTTCTTGATGGTTAACTTATTCAACTCCTGATAATCGATACACACCCTGAACGACCCATCCTTCTTTTTAACGAAGAGGACTGGCGCGCCCCAAGGAGAGGTGCTCGGGCGAATAAAACCTTTTTCAAGTAATTCCTGGAGTTTGTTCGAGAGTTCCCGCATTTCGGATGGCGCGAGTCGATAAGGGGCTTTGGCAACGGGGTTAGCTCCAGGAATGAGGTCGATACGGAAGTCAATATCACGACTTGGCGGTAGTCCAGGAAGATCATCAGGGAATACCTGAGGAAATTCACTGACCACAGGAACGTCTTTGACTTCTGTCTTTCTTTTCTTTTCCTTCTTCGCTACTACAATGTTGGCCAAGAAAGCTCTGTATTGTGGAGATACTTGCTAGCCTGGACGCAGGACATAAGTTTGAGGCCTTTCGAAGCAGTTTCACCGTACACACATAATAAATCACCATTCGCGAGCGAGAATCGAATCATTTTATCGAAGCACACAACTTCAGCATGGTTTTCGCGAAGAAAGTCCATGCCTACTATGACGTCAAAACTTCCGAGTTGCATCGGAATAAGGTCGATTGGAAAGATGTGATTGTTGAGCTCGAGGGTACAATCACGAAGAACAGAATTCACGGCGACAGTTCTTCCTGTAGAGACTTCAACTTCGAATGACGAGGGAAGATAAGAGCGCTTACGACTAAGGAGCTTCTCGAATTCAAACGACAAAAAGCAGTTATCGGCTCCAGTATCAAACAAACATGACGCATAAATACCATTCATAAGGAACGTACCATTAACCACGTTGTTGTCAGTCTGGGCTTGGCGAGAATTGATGTTGAAGGTTCTGGCGCGTGCTGCTTGTTGCTGTTGCGGAGGCTGTTGCTGCTGCTGCTGCTGGGGCTCTTGCTTCACAACCCTATTCGGGCACATGTTTGCAAAGTGGTTTGGATCACCACATGCAAAGCAGACTCGAGCATTGACCGCTGGTGTCTGAGCTGCTTGTTGGCCTTACGGGGCTGGGAGTAGAGCTTGATGAGCAGTGGTAGGAGCTACGGTGTTCCGGGGACCATAGCGACAGTTGGCAGTGAAATGACCGTACAAATTGCAACGAGCGAAGAAACGACAGGCAAGACCCACCGGATGATGATATGAGCATGTCGGGCAGAGCGGGTGGGGACCTGTGTATGCACGCTTTGCTGGCGGCGCATGAGTAACTGGTGCTGGTCGATGATGAGACTGCTGCTGAGCCGGTACGACTTGCAAAGGGGCAGTAGTGGTAGTGACAGTACAGTTCTTGTTGCTGGAGTTGCTGTTGTTGTGCTTCTTCTTGCGGCGTGATGACTTGGACGGCTGAGCAGTGGTGGCTTGATGCAGAGACTTGGAGGGCTTATCCCAGAAACCAGCCTTTACTCGCTTGTCGTTGATTTCGACGGCAAGCAAGTAAGTCTCTTCAATTGAGGAGGTCTTCGCGGCGTGAACAAAATCGGCAACACAATCGGGTAGAGCTCAAACGTACTTCTTGATTACTATCTCTGGCGTCTTGACTTGATCGGGACAGATAATGCTGAGCTGCTTAAAGCGAGCAGTCAGGGCAGCGTTGTCTCCATCCTTCTGCTTAATTTTCCAAAACTCGTCCTCCAGCTTTTGGTGTTCATGGGGAGGGCAGAATTCATCCATCATAATGGTTTTCAGCTCTTCCCAAGTCAGTTCATAAGCTGCATCATTCCCGCGTTTGTTTCGTTCGGCCGTCCACCAGTCTAGAGTTCGGGACTGGAAGACGCCGGTTGCATTTAGGGTACAGAGATTTTCTGGACAGCCGCTTTGGCGCAGAGTGACTTCGACGGAATCAAACCATTGAAACATAGCTGTTGGGCCATCTTCTCCGGTGAATTCCTTTGGTCCGCATGCCTTGAACTGTTTGAAACTGAAAACAGTCTTGGCAACATCTTTGGGAGCTTCAGTTCTCGACTCCTCAGATGATTTGCTAACGTTCTCATAAACCTCACTCACAGCTCTTGCTACTTGTTTGGCGATGATAGCAGCAAGACGTTTGTCCCTCTTTTCTTGGCGAGTAAGTGGGGTTCGGTGTCCAGATGACGACATTGTCTGCAACAGACATCGTCGTAGGTCTCAGACACATCATAATCGAACCTCACCTCACATGTCTACCACTTACGAAAGCGTAGGAACACGTTGAACCATGTATCACATAAACACATAGGCACATAACCACAGATTCACGTAGTCACAGAAGCACATAAGCATTCAATCACAGAGGCAGTCAGAATACAGAAACCTATCATTCAAAGCTCGCGATTCATTTGAATATAGCGATCACGTATAATATATCGAATAGTATAGTAATAGTAATAGCGTATAGCATAATGTCGCCCAGATTGTAGCGACCTGTTAGGGTATTGAGATAGAAGAGCAATGCGGGTTGTGTGTGTCGATCGAAGTGAAAGCAAAAATCGAATAAATATCAAAATTAAACACATAAACAGTTAAACACACATAAAATCAAAGAGCCATCAGAGTCAGCAGTTGCGGCTCAGAATTGAAATATGTAAAAATCGAGAAATAGATTGTTTGTGGCTATTAGACATTGACTACCCAAAGCGATTCGACTATTCTCAAGGACTTGTCATCACATTCTGACTTCGGGATTGGCCTCGGCCTCGATTCTTGGGCATTCGGCACGCATTCCTCTAGTCATATCGTGAGTTCAGGTCGTTGGAGTCCGTCGAGGCTTTGGTGAGAGTTTTGGTAAAATCCATGGACAAGCCGTCAAGGTTAGGGTTTCACCCCTAGCTTGACAACTTCCCCTTGATTTTAGTAAAATAGAGGAGATTATTCATCAAAATATGGATTTCACTCCTGGTTTGGTATAATTCTCCCCGTTAAACAAGCGTTCGTTATTGTAAAATAATGAAGAGATCATTGATAAGTTGATAAAACAGCATTGATCAAGCAATTTAGTCGAGAGTTCGCGGTTTTCACACCTAATCTTGGCTAAATCGCTTTCTCATTATTGAAAATTCGAGTGCGGTGATAGTGTAGTGTAAGCGAGAATAACGAGATATAGCATGTATGCTCGGTCTGTTGGTTCCTAACTGTAGTCTAAGTCTCTAAGACATCGACCCGGACTAGGTCGAGTCTTTCCTAATTCCCTATAGTTATGGCTCTGATACCAATCTGTGACACCCCAACCGATGGCGGAATCATCGGGGCATGGCACTGATCGAAACAGATTGTCCAGAAGTTTCCAAAAGTAGAAAGTTTGACAATAACAGGGGTATTTATAGGATGCCAAAAGAGGTAAAGGCTGGCCAATCGGTTGGGCAGCATGATCGGACAGCCTGTACGATCGGACAACAGTCCGATCGGCTGGCTGTTCGATCGGCTGGTAGCCTGGTCGATCAGTCGCCTGATTCGAGTGTTCGGTGAGACAATTTTTGACATTTCGATTTCGATTGTGAGTGATGCGAATGCGATAGAGTTTTCGTTTCAAATTACTTTTAATCCCAACTACTCAGATCTTGCACTATCTCTTCTCCACCAATTATCATACTATATCTACATATAATCATCCTTGTTTCGTATTTGATTAGCGATTACAATTCGATTACGGTTGAGTTCGGTTACGTCTCGATTGCGATTTGATTGATTACCACACATAACATAAATAAGCATGCACAAGTAACACATAAGGCACACACACGTATAATAACACCAAAGTTGCATAATTCGAGTTTCGAGTTCGATGATGATTAGATTAGCTCGATTACTGATTAATTGACTTTATCGCATTGTTACTTCCTACTATTCACAGTCGTAAAGTGATTCGTATTGAGACATATACTTCGATTAGTTCGATTTTAGCTAATTACTCCACATAATACAACTAACGTAAAAACATAAAGTAGGCTACTTTAGTCAAAGAAGTCAAGCAGGGATTGAGCAAGGAGTGACAGATCGCAATTAGCGATCTTTTCTTCCTTTGACTTCAATCTTGACTTTGACTTTGACTTTGACTTTCGGAAACACGGGGTGTTACACCTCCAGCCGTAGGTTAAGGCTTGATCTGCTGAACTTAATTCTCACCACCGTAACCTACGGCCTTCAGCTGTAGGCTACGGTTCAGCTCCGCTGAACTGAAGTTTCCTATTTTGCCCTTAACACGAAAACCACCATAACTTTTAATTCGTTTATTCGTTTAACCTATCGTTTCTTCCTACGTGATCGTAATTCGATCCTTTACCATTTGGAATCAAAATCCACCATTCGGATGAGCTAAATTCTCATCTTATAAGCCTTCGTCTTAATATTTATTTACGAAATTATTTGACACGGGTATGTTTTTAACAAACAAACTTGTTTGATTATATCTAAGGGGTTGTTTGTTTACCTCCTAACGAGGATCTTAATGGTTCAGACCTCTTACTGGTTCTGCACTTAAAGGTTCAGGCTGTTTGTTTCATGAGCAGATGTCTGAATGGTTCAGATATTTGCCTCTGAATGGTTAAGAATTATACAGAGTTGTCTGAATGGTTAAGACCTCTAATCTGAATTGGTCAGACATTTGCCTCTGAATAGTTAAGCATTATACAGGCTCTTAATGGTTCAGACCTCTTACTGGTTCAGCAATTAATGGTTCAGACCTCTTATTGGTTCAGCACTTAACCATTCAGATGTTGCCAAACAGCCCCTAATTCACATGAACTTCATCACTATGAATAATTCCTATTACTCGGGGCACTATCCACGGGTTTTATGCATCCGTTATCCGGTAAGCATACGAAATTATTCAACTCGTTCAACCACAAAATGGTTGAACATAATTATCACAATTTCCATTTGCGAAATTGTTCATCTTTTAGTTATAACTCATAATCCGAGCGTTTTGACTTTTAAATCCAAGTTCCCGTTTCTCGGTTTACGCATATAATTGAAATCCTACCCATCAACCGAGCATTTTCCGAAGTCATCATTAATGCACCCATTCCGGTATTCATCAAGACTTCATTTTTGACCCGTTTAGTTGATTTAGCGAAATCCATCGCTTTTATCCAACCACACTTTTATCAATTTATCGTCTTAACCCGTTTGGTAGTATTAGTGAAATCCATCACTTTTCACGACCAAACTATCGTAATTCGCACTTAACCATTTGGTTTATTCGTACGGAATCCACCGCTTAAGAACAAACCAAATTTTATGATTTTATCCTCATTATTCGTCATACAACAATACAAGATATTAACGAAATTCTATGAAGCATAAAGTCGCGTACCTTTAAAGCTTTCCTTTCAAGCGAGTGTCTGCTCTGGCTTGGCCACTTGATGCTTCACCCAAATTGCCTATAGAGGTCAATCCGATTTATAGTTTAGAACTCGTAATACCACATATGACACGAAATTTGTCAAATCTCATTTACGTGATTCCTTCATACATTTTAATCAATCCATGATTACTTAGGCATTTCATCAAGCATCTTGTGGGCAAGATTTTTATACTAACTTTTAAGTCTAGACATCATCAATTAACCATGTATACATATATCTTATCACCATAATGGTTGATGCACATTAACTAGCATCTAAAATTCAAAGTATCAAACACCAAATACATCATTCACAACATTTTAGTTCATATATTCTATATATCCACAAAACCCACTTGTATACACATAGTATTTCATTCAAATACTTATAATTTGGCATTTGATTCACAATCTTTCGCTTAGGGGTTGTTCCTAAGCTTGTTTACATCATTTAACTTGCATAAATTTCACTAATTCGTGTAGAGATTAGAATTTCTAAATTTCACCAAATATTTCTAACATCACCAAATATCAAATTGTGACATACCTTATGATCCTTTGGATTAGGTGATCACAAATACAAATTCATGCACAAATTTAGACTCCTAATCAACCTTCAATTGACCAATTTTGCTAAAATTTGTGTGTTGTGTTTTTATTTTTTTTGGGTATATTACACTTTCGTCCTTTATGTTTATATCGGATTGCAACGGATGACCTTTAACTTCAATAATTACAGTCACAGTCCTTTTTTTTATTAAAACCATTACACCTTAGGTCCTTTTGCACTATGTAGGTTAAAATTTTCAATTAAGTCTGATCAATTAAGGGTAATTTAGTCATTTTAACAACTTAATTAAAAATAGTTTATAAAAAAACAAGTCAACCAAAAATATCCCCCTCTCAAGTCAACAACCTCTTCTCCCTAACCTTGTAACCTTTGAGCTTCACCTCTGCCACTCCAGCCACCACCACAACGACCACCTAAACACCTCACTACCACTACTCTGGCCTCCACCTAAACACCTCACCACCCATCTCTCTTCCTCCCAAAGACCACCATCCATCACTATTAACAACCACCGACAATATTTTGCAACAACTGATTCAAGTCATACGATTCTGCAACATACGATTCTACAGTTTGCAACATACACAACGTCTGCAAACAGTCAGGGGACTCTAAATGATTAGACGTTAATTACAATACCTTAAGAAAATATTTCAAATCTGAAAAAAAAATAACTAAAAGTAAAGTCTTACTTGCTGGATATCCATGTAACTCATCAAATCACCCACAAGTTTGAATATTTTCAGAATCAAACCAGACCTCACTTGCTCAAACTGAACCGCACGCCCAAATAATGAGCAAATCAAGAAACCCCATATCTCCTTATTCACCAATAAAGTGAACAAACATAAATAGATATCCTAAATCTATACACATCAGACCTGCATAATATGCAAGAAGATGCAAGGAACCCTAATCTTTAAAGAAATGAAAGTGAACTAAAAGGCAGACTTTTGCCATTTTGGACAAGTATTTGGAAATTGACGGAAACCTTTATTTTATGGAGGGAAAAGGGGAAAGTTTTGAGGAAAGATTTAAACCCTTGTTTGTTACATTGTGTGGATCCAACAAGAAGACGAATTTGATGGATATAAACCGGCATCGGATTTAGTTTTAAGATGGGGGCAGTGGGTGGTTGAGGTGGGTGTTAGAGAGTGGTGGTGGGTTGTTGATAGTGGTGGTTGTTAGAGAGAGAAGGGTGAAAGAGAGAACTGAAGAAAGGAGATGGGATTTGGTGGTGGTGGCGGCAGATTTGATGGTGGTGGTGGGTGGTTGGTTGGAGAAAGACACAGAACTGATGGTGGTGTAACACAGATTGAGATAGGGAGATAGAGGATTTTATTTGTTTAAATATATTATTAAACATAGTGGTAGAATTACAAATGTACCCTCATGTACCTTGCATATGTCATAGTTAACTGAAAATTTTAATCAGATTATGATCAAAGGACGTATTGTGTAATGAGTTTTACAAATAAAGGATTGTGATTGTAATTATTAAAGTTAAAGGTTATCCATTGCAACACGATACAAACATAAAGGACGAAAAATGTAATTTATCCTTTTTTTTGTTATATAAATCTATTTGTTTCTTTTATTTACAGATTTGCCCCCTCTACTTTGTTTAAACCTTTTTCTTTAAAGGTTTTTAACTAACATTTCATTATTCAATAGTATATTAGTTAACTCAGTTAGTTAACCTTAGTTAATTATAATATAGTATTTTCGCGGTGTTACATTTGATGTAGAGGTGCACAAACCGGGTATTTTTAATAACCGGTTCCGGTTATAGAACCGGTTTCGGTTTTTCGTTTTAAGGGTTGGAACAGGTTATTGCTGTAACCGGTTCGGTTCCGGTTATTTGACCAAAAAACCATGTGTCTGGTTCCGGGTAGGGTTCGGTTCCGATTCTTAAGAGACCGGATATTAAAATACCCTATTTTCGGGTTTTTTATACCCTATTTCCATGTTTTTTAATTCTATATTTTGGTTTTTTTTAGTACTCTATTGCGTTAAATTTCTTAGCGCAACCCAATACATTTAAGTAATATGATGGTGTATTTCAATTTGAAGCGGCAATCCAAAGCCAACTTCATATTGTCAAATTTGTTAACTCAAAACAGTTTAAAACACCAAAATACTTTTGATTTGATCACTACAAGATCTTTACAAAACTCTACGGATCAGTGTTGGTGCACTTGTGTCTGTACTTTGTCTGTATTCGGTCTCGATGTAAAACGATGTCTAAGTTAGCCTTGTAAGTTTGACCAAGTCAACTATCCTCCTAGTTTGACTTGGCCAAACAGTTTGTGCATGATTGTAAGTTGTCTGTGTCGAAGGTTGGGTCATCGAAGGATTGCTTCTATCCTTCGATGAGTTCGAAAGATATCCCACGAATGATAATAATGGACCTCGAAGGATACATCATCCTTCGAGGTATGCATGGATCCTTCGAGAGCTTTCACATCGATAGATGATCCTTCGAGACATCTATCGGATCCTTCGGACAGACTACCTGTGTTTGGGTATAAATACCCATGCAGTGTGTTCATTTCATTCTAGACAAGTCAGAACTTGAGAGACATTTCTGTCAAGAACACACACTGTTAGAGAGTTTACCAAACAGATTTGTAAACCTTGTGCTTGTAACCGGAACCTTCATTCGCATTAATACAAGTGGTGTTAATCGGTGAATCTTGTGTGTTTTGTGTTTATACTTGTCTCAACTCGGTTGCACTCTAGCTTGGATTCCGCACTCGCTAGTGTGTTACTATAACAAGGTTAAGGTTTAACCTCATCCTCCGCAGGGACCTACAAGTGGTATCAGAGCCGTGGCTCTTTACCTTGTTTAAAACCGGGTTTGTTCAAGTCTTGGTGTGTTTGGACACTTGGTTTAGTACCCGTTTTTGGTGGTTTTCTTACATTTTTAAACATAAAAACGTGTTCTAAACCTTTCGGGTGTGTTCAAAGGCGGGTTGGGTAACTTAAAACTTGTTTTTAAGATATTTGGTGATTTCCGGCCATAATTCCGGTGGGTTCAGGTGACCGGATTTTCTGGATAAGGTTTTCCTTTTTGGGAATATTTTATTTCAAAATCAAAGTTGGTAGAAAAGGCATGGTCTGTCCATACTCTTTTGCCGAAAGTTGACTTCACCAACCCATCACCTTTTCACCAACCTGTCATATCAGTGTCAGTGTGTCAGGAGTATTCGAAGGATATCATTCGATCATCTTTCGATCAAGGAAGCTTCGATAGATATACATCTTTCGACCCATCCTTCGAAGTCAGAGCCTTATCCTTCGATCAAGGAATCTATTCGAAGGATAGCTGTTCGAAAGATAAGGATATTTATTTCGAAAGATAAGGATCTTTCATTGTGAATCTTTCGAGACACATTTTCGAAAGATAAGGATCTTTCATTGTGAATCTTTCGAGATCAGTATTCGAAAGATAAGGATCTTTCAAGTTGTGAATCTTTCGAAATAATTGCTCGAAAGATAAGGATCTGTCATTTGTGAATCTTTCGAAGTCTTTGTTCGAAACTCAACAGTGGTCTTTCGAACACTGTTGATCCTTCGAACAAGTCTTGATCTTTCGTACAAGTCAGTATCTTTCAATTCGTGTCTGTTTGATCGTTAACAGTTTGTGTTTGTGTAGGTTTTCTATTAGTATTTCATCAAAATGAGTTGTGCAAGTCCTTGGGACTGGAGTATTGACTCACAATCTAGTCAAGAGCTAACCTCTGCCGCAGCTTGGGCGAAAAGTATGTTTCCTCCGCCATCAATCAGTCCAAGTCAATGGGCTTTGGTATCCAATCAAAGTCAAAGCATTCAAAACCTTTTGATTAGTGAAAGCGAAACGGGCAGCAACAATCGTCCACCAAAGTTGAATCATATGAACGACTTTCCATCATGGAAAAACCGCTTTCACACGTATGTTCAAGGGCAAAGCACCGATCTTTGGACGTGTTTCATCAATGCATTCAATGCTAATCTGGAGGTTGCTGCGTCCACTTCAGAAGGTTATGCTAACATGCTTGAAAATGACAAGAAGGCTTATGAATTGGAGAAAAAGGCCTTTGCTACACTTACACAAGCACTCAACAAAGATATCTATCATCAGTTCTCCTACTGCAAGACCACGAAAACATTGTGGGATGCCTTAGTTGCTAGAGGAGAAGGCAATGCAGCTACTCGAAAGTCTCGTCATGATTTGTTGAAGAAAGAGTTTGAATCGTTTCAATTTTTGGAAAACAAAACTCTAAATGATATGACAACACGGTTCTATCATCTGATTAGTGAAATGTGTGCTTATGGGGTTGTATCTACTCAACAAGACATGGTGAATAGGTTTGCTGACGCCTTACCTCCAAAGTGGAGTTCTTTTATTGAGTTGTTGAAGCATACTGGAACTCTAGACACGGTTAACATCTATGAGTTCATTCAGAAGCTTGAACATAAAAATGATGAAGAAATCAGGAAAGCAAAGCGAGCTCGCGCTCCTCAGAATACAGAAATGTACCTTCCAGGCTTCGATGTTTTGGCAAGATCCGCTGCAGCTCAGCAACCTAAACTGCAAACCGCATTTGTGTCGAATACAAGTTCTCTTCCGTTTCCTCAATCAACTGCTGCTCCGGCTTTTGATCCGAGGTCTTACATTCCCGTCCCAACACAACCACAGGTCCAACCACCACAACAACAACAGCAGGCTCACTATACAAACAATCCTCAACCTCAAAACCCTAACACAATCCGAGTCGATAATTTAAACCTTTCACACCTCAGCATTGAAGTTGCTAAGGAGCATATGGAAATTATCAATACAATGGTCAGTGCTTACTGTGGTTTGGTAGCAGGTCAGCTTGGAAACATCAACATGACCAATGAAGACTATCAACAGATCGACAAGGAAGAAATGGAGTTGATGGATATCAAATGGGCTTTTGCTAGTGCAGTGAGAAGAGCAAAAGATTTCATGGCTCGAACTGGAAGAACTTCGTTGGAAGGAAAGAAAGATACGAAGTATGGGTTTGATATCAACGCCGTTACATGCTTCAACTGTGGTAATAAAGGGCACTTCAAACGTGAGTGCACTCTACCAACAAAACATGGCAATCACAACCCTTTCAGAAACCAGACGAGTACTACAAATGTGAATGCCCAGCAAGAAAACCGTGAGAGGAGGATTGTGGCAGTTAATAACAATCAGGGCCAGTCTGGAACTTCAAATCCCAATCGGGCTTTGGCTGTTCAAGCTGATGAGGGATGTGACTGGTCTGTGCAGTTTGGTGAAGATGATCAGAGAAGTGGAACAGCTTGTTATGCAAAGATCATCGAGCATGTTCATAAAGAAGAGTCCTCTGGAAGTAATGACAGTTCTGGTTATTCTGGAAGTTCTGATGAAGAAGGCTCTGTTTCTGGGGATAATCACTCAGAGTCTGATGTGAAGGAGGAAGGAGGTGATGATATTCAAGATCTACTGAATGAAGCTGATGAGCTTAAATGTCAGAAATCAATTCTGATTAGGAAGGCGGCTACTGCATCAAAGGAAATGGAGAAGTTATTTTCTGAAGATGGAGCTTTTTCTTTTCAAACTGCCTTTATGGCAAACTTTTCAGCCTCTTCTAGTCAGGTAAATTCTGAACCTCCTGCTCCTAGTGTTTGTAAATCAGGTGCTGATATGAAGCTTGAATCAGAAAAGATTCATAGTCATAATCAGAATTTGGTTATTGAACTGTCGAAATGCAAAGAGGCGAACATGGCTTTAACTCGGAATGAAAAAGAATTTAAATCTGTAATAGAAACATTAAAGAAAAATGTGTCCGAGGTTAACAAAGTAGTTTACCACAAGCAAGTAAGTATAAATGAATACATTAACATTGTGGAAGAAACTAAGAAGCAATTAGCCATTGCCCAATGCGAGCATGATGCGATCAAACAAAAATTGGAGAGTTATTCAAACTCCCAATTTGTGCTTGATCACATCATCGATGTTCAACAACCGAAGGGAAATTAGAAAGGCATAGGGTATAAGAAATGTCCGCCCCCTTTGATGAACAATTATACCAAGATGCCTGATGAGGAGGAAATGCCTCGGTATGAACCCAGTGTGCCTCTTGATGTTGAGGAATTTGCTGCTGGCCTAGGGTTCAAACCGGACAATTCTTCAAACACATCCTCTGAGCAACAAGAAACCTCATCATCCATGAAGCAAAGTCCTCCAATTATCGAGGACTATGAGACATCGGATGATGAATCAGAAGTGGATGTAAGTGATCAGAATAAATCACTTAACAAGATGAAAGGAGTAGTTATTCCACGAGAGAATCACATTCTTTGTGATCCTGATACTCCTGATGTCCCATCTGTTCAGAAACAAGTGATTGATTCTGTCAAAGTTGATAAGACATGTGTGTCTACTGTTAAAAGCAGTAATGTGTTGTATACATTGGTTGGAGACAATAAAATCTACTCAGATCACGTTTTTCCAATTAAAAATGTAAATCAATCTTTGATTGATAAAGTCTTTGAAGACAACAGAAACAAATTTTTGGGAAAAACACTCCCGGGAATTGTTGTAACACAATGTGTTCCAATTCCTAAGGCTGAGATTAGAAAGCAGTTGGGTAATCAAAAATCTTCAACCACTCAACAACCTAGTGCTTCTAATGGTAAACAACCAGTCAAATGAGCTCAAAAGCATAAAGTCTCTCAGATGAAGTCTGAAACAAAAGGAGCTCGATTTCAAAAGAAAGCAAAAGATGTCAAGTTCGTGTCATCCAAGGGTACTGATAAGATTGAAACTTTTGAGAACAAATCTAACACTGATTTTGTAAAACAAGTCACAATCTTAAAACGTAACAGTGATAACAATTACACTCAACGCACAAATGGGTGTCATGAAAAGGCTAGTACCTCGGGCTCCACGAGTTCGACATCTTGTGGTCAATCCAGTTCTCCTAAGTTTGTTGAAAGGAGAACATGTTTTAAATGTGGAGAAATTGGGCACATCATCAAAAACTGCCCAAATGCTCCAAAGAATAAATTTGTTGAGAAAGCTCCACCTGAAACAGTTCATCCTCAACGTCGGTCAGTTTCACCTAAACATGATAAACGAACTGTAAAAGAACAAGAAACTAAACAACGACGTTAGAACATGAAAACTGTTGAAAAAGCTTTGAAATCTGAAGTTAAAACAGTTCAAAAGGAACCAAGTGTGTCACAATCTGTAAAACCAGAATCTTCAAAAACTGGTAGGCAAAAACGAACTTGGTTACCTAAGGCGGGTGACAATTCAGGGGGAGCAGTTGTTCTTGAAAACCATCAAGAGATTGATATCACGTTTCGTGATGCTAAGGGACGACCCAAGACCACTAAGGCTTGGGTCCCCATTCTCAACTGATGTTTTTAAATTACATGTGCAGGATGTTCTAGGAGGAACTATTAACAGTCACTGGATTGTTGATAGTGGAGCATCCAGGCACATGACTGGCGACTTACGGCTCCTATACGACGTGAGAAACATTAGAGGAGGGTATGTTGCTTTTGCGGGAGACAAAGGAGGATTCATCACTGGAGAGGGAAGTCTCTCCAATGGTATGGTGTGCTTTGATAAGATCAATTATGTTAAGCAAATTGATCATAATCTTCTCAGTGTGTCGCAAATCTGCGATAAAAAATTCTCTGTGCATTTTGATGATGCCGGCTGCTATGTGCTGAAACCTGGATTCAAAATTCCACAAGAATGGATTCTCTTATCGGCTCCGAGAGTTAATGATCTTTATATTCTCGACATGAGCCAAGCGATTACAACATCTGCACAAGTCACTTGCTTTGTCTCAAAAGCCACGGAAAAGGAGTCTATATCTTGGCACAGAAGAATGGGACACATTCACTTGAGAAAGATGAACCATTTGGTGAAAAATAATCTTGTGAATGGTGTGCCTGTGAGAAGTTTTCATTTACAAGATATCTGTGTCTCGTGCCAAAAAGGGAAGCAAACAAAGAAGTCTCACCCTTTGAAGAAAATCAACACTGTCAGCATGCCTCTCGAACGTCTTCATATGGATCTTTTTGGACCTATGAAGCACAAGACAACATTCGGAGATGCTTATTGTCTAGTTGTTACTGATGATTATTCTAGATTTTCTTGGGTATCCTTCATGGCACACAAGAGTCAAACTCCTGGCATCCTCAAGGATCTTCTTACAATGTTGGAGAATCTCTATTCGTTGAAAGTGAAGAGGATCCGAAGCGACAATGGAACCGAATTCAAGAATCAAGTTATGGATGAGTTCTATACTTCTAAAGGCATTCTTCATGAGTACAGTTCTCGTTATACTCCACAACAAATTGGTGTCGCGGAGAGGAAGAATCGAACGATTATAGAAACTGCAAGAACAATGTTAGTAGAGTCGGAACTCCCTATTCAATTCTGGGGGGAGGCTGTATCGGCTGCATGCTACACGTTAAACAGAGTTCTTACAGTAAAGAGACATGGCAAGACTTGCTTCGAAATCCTTCAGAAAAGGAAACCGGATCTTTCTTACCTAGAACCGTTTGGTGCTCCATGTACTATGATTGAGCCGGATGGAAAGTTTGGAGCAAGAGCTATCGAGGGTTTCTTCCTTGGATATGCTACTCCGAATTTTCGTGTTTGGAATCTGGCTACCAAAAAGATTGAGCTTTGGAGTGAAGTGAGGGTTCAAAGGTACACGAGTCCTGTTAGGGCTCCGGGTGATCCGTGGATGTTCGATTATGATGGGCTATTTGACTCCTTCAATCTGCCAACCTTTGACGAAGAATCAGCAGCGGCTAGGATGTTGTTGGAAAGTGACAACGCTGCTGTCTCGCCTTTGGTTAGACCTATTGTTGTTGACCCCCAAGCTTCTTCGTCTGTCAACAATATGGTTCAAAATGAGGTTTATGAAGATGCTGCTGATTATAATGAATCTTTTGAAGATGATGAATATCATGATGCAGCTGAAGGATCTTCGGCTCCAGTTGCTCCTGTTCAAGGTGCCTCTGTTGATACACCTCATATGCAGAATGTAGACACTACTGAAGGGAATGCATCCACCTCTACACACATTCCTGGTGTGGAGTTGGTTGTTGATCTTAATCTTAACAATTTGGGTATCAATGCACGTGTGCCAGAAAATCCTGAAATGAGGATTCATGATACCCACCCCCAGCAGAATATTATAGGAGATGTCCATCGCGGTGTGCAGACGCGTAATCAGCTGAGAAACAACCGGAATGCTGGTTTGTATTCAGCTATAAGAGAATCTGGTCAACAAAATGACTGGTCCTTCGCGTGTTACGTGTCACAAGAAGAACCAAAATCGTGGAAAGAAGCATTGAAAGACAGTGCTTGGGTTGAAGCCATGCAGGGAGAATTGCAGCAATTTCAAAAGCTTGGTGTTTGGAAGCTTGTTGAAAGACCTGAGAACTACAAGAAAATTGGCACTCGATGGGTCTTCAAATGCAAGAAAGACGACCGTGGAGTGGTTATTCGAAGCAAAGCACGTTTAGTCGTTCAAGGTTTTCGTCAGATAGAAGGAATCGACTACAATGAAGTCTATGCACCTGTTGCACGTCTGGAAGCTATTCGGATCTTTCTGGCGTATGCCTCATTCAAAGGATTCAAGGTTTACCATATGGACGTCAAAAGTGCATTCTTACATGGTGTGGTTGAAGAAGAGGTGTACGTCGAACAGCCTCCAGGTTTTGAAGATCCTATCCATCCCGATCGGGTTTGGTTGCTCAACAAAGCTCTCTATGGTCTTCATCAAGCGCCACGAGCTTGGTATGCAACTTTATCTACCTATCTGCTGGAGAACGGTTTTCGAAGAGGTCTTATCGACTGTACTCTTTTCATCAAAGAACAAGATGGAGATCTTCTTCTGGTACATGTATATGTTGATGATATTATTTTTGGTTCTACTAATGATGTCTTGTGTAGGAATTTCGAGCGCATTATGCAGCATAAATTCGAGATGAGTGCTATGGGGGAAATGACCTTCTTCTTGGGCCTACAAGTGCAACAAACTGAGTCTGGGATATTCATCCATCAGACTAAATATGTTGGTGACATCTTGAGCCGGTTCCAGATGTCTGATGCAACGCCCATTGGTACCCCACTGCCACAAAATCACGGAATTACTCCAGATGTCTATCCAAACCTCTTTAAACCTTAAATGAAAAACGATAAGCAGCTCTATATAAGATGTATCAGTAGGCTCACAATCATTTTAAAGTCTGGAGTGGGGTACCAATGGGCGTTGCATCAGACATCTGGAACTGGCTCAAGATGTCACCAACATATTTAGTCTGATGGATGAATATCCCAGACTCAGTTTGTTGCACTTGTAGGCCCAAGAAGAAGGTCATTTCCCCCATAGCACTCATCTCGAATTTATCCTGCATAATGCGCTCGAAATTCCTACACAAGACATCATTAGTAGAACCAAAAATAATATCATCAACATATACATGTACCAGAAGAAGATCTCCATCTTGTTTTTTGATGAAAAGAGTACAGTCGATAAGACCTCTTCGAAAACCGTTCTCCAGCAGATAGGTAGATAAAGTTGCATACCAAGCTCGTGGCGCTTGATGAAGACCATAGAGAGCTTTGTTGAGCAACCAAACCCGATCGGGATGGATAGGATCTTCAAAACCTGGAGGCTGTTCGACGTACACCTCTTCTTCAACCACACCATGTAAGAATGCACTTTTGACGTCCATCTGGTAAACCTTGAATCCTTTAAATGAGGCATAAGCCAGAAAGATCCGAATTGCTTCCAGACGTGCAACAGGTGCATAGACTTCGTTGTAGTCGATCCCTTCAATCTGACGAAAACCTTGAACGACTAAACGTGCTTTGTTCCGGATAACAACTCCGCGGTCATCCTTTTTGCATTTAAAAACCCAACGGGTACCAATCTTCTTGTATCCAGCAGGTTTCTCTACGAGTTTCCAGACACCAAGCTTCTGGAATTGTTGCAGCTCTTCCTGCATTGCTTCAACCCAAGAGTTATCTTTCATGGCTTCTTTCCAAGTTCTTGGCTCTTCCTGTGAAACATAACACGCGAAAGACCAATCGTTTTGTTGTCCGGATTCTCGAATAGCTGCATACAGGCCTGCATTGTTGTTGTTTCGCAACATGTTTCTTGTTTGAATGCCACTTTGCACATTTCCGATGATGTTTTGTTGAGGATGGGTATTATGAATCCTTGTTTCTGGATTATCTGGAACTGGAATATTTATACCCAGGTTGTTGAGATTGAGATCAACAACTAAATCAATGCCCGGAATTGACGAAGAGGATGATGCAGTTGCTTCAGCTGTTCTATGGGTATCCACTGGAGGAGTACCCTCTGAAGTATCATGAACTGCTGTTGGAGCTTCTTGATCTGCATCTAGAAATTCATAATCCTCTGAAGATTCGTTCAACTCGGTTGCATCATGAAAATCCTCATTGTCGAGAGTATTATTGTTCACCGAAGATGGTTCTTGATTGACAAGAATTGGACGAACCACCGGTGAAACTGTTGCATTGTCACTCTCGAAAAACATCCTTACCGCAGCACTTTCTTCAACGGCTTCAACATTGATCGAATTGAAAAAGTCATCATACTCAAACATCCAAGGCTGACCAGGACATTTGACTGGCAAAGTGTGCCTTTGTACTCTGACCTCAGACCATTCCTCGACCCTTTTAGTCTCTAGATTCCAGACTCGTAAGTTAGGGGTTGCATACCCAAGAAAGTATCCGTCAATTGCTTTTGCCCCAAACTTTCCATTAGGATCGATGATTGTACATGGAGCTCCAAACGGTTCAAGATAAGACAAATCTGGTTTCCGTTTTTGAAGAAGCTCAAAGCAGGTCTTATTGTGCCTTTTGACTGTAAGGACTCGGTTCAAAGTGTAACATGCAGAGGCCACAGCTTCAGTCCAGAATGGAATGGGCAACTGCGACTCTACCAACATTGTCCTAGCAGTCTCGATCAATGTGCGGTTCTTACGTTCAGCGACGCCATTCTGTTGAGGAGTATAGGCTGCACTAAACTCATGAAGAATACCCTTTGAAGTGCAAAACTCCACCATGGCATGATTTTTAAATTCAGTACCATTGTCGCTACGTATCCGCCTAACCTTCAACTTATACAAATTCTCAATCTGAATGATCAAGTTTTTGATAATACCAAAGGTTTCACTCTTGTGTGCCATGAACGCCACCCAAGAAAATCTTGAATAATCATCAGTAATCACGAGGCAGTATTGATCATTCCGAATACTATTGTGCTTGACAGGACCAAACAAATCCATGTGCAAACGTTCAAGAGGAACTGCCACCGTGTTGATCTTCTTTGTAGGATGTCGTTTCTTCGTTTGTTTTCCCTTCTGGCACGAAACACAGACGTCTTGAAGATGAAAATTTTTGAGGGGAACACCATTCACCAATTCATTTGATACCAAATGATTCATTTTGCGTAAGTTAATGTGACCCATTCGTCTGTGCCAAGATATAGAGTCTTTTTCGGTGGCTTTGGAAACGAAACAAGTTGCTTGTGCAGACGTAGTAATAGCTTGGCTCATATCAAGGACGTACAAATCATTTATCCTTGGAGCTGACAAGAGAATCCATTCTTTTGGAATTTTGAAGCCGGGTTTCAGCATGTAACATCCATTAGCATCAAAGTGTACTGAGAATTGCTTGTCACAAATTTGAGAAACACTAAGAAGATTGTGATCAAGTTGTTGCACAAAATTGATCTTGTCAAAGCTGACAATCCCGTTGGATATCATTCCTTCACCCGTAATATAACCACCCTTATCTCCAGCAAAAGCAACATAACCTCCTCTAATAGATTTGACGTCGTAGAGAAGCTTCATGTCGCCTGTCATGTGCCTGGATGCCCCACTATCAACAATCCAATGATTACTGATAGTTCCTCCTGGAACACCCTGCACATGAACTCAAATGATTAGTTGGAGATGGGGACCCAAGCCATTGTGGTCTTGGGTCTTCCATTTTCATCAATAACAATAACTTCTTGTCTTTGATGATTGGTAAATTGTGATGATCCCCCTGATTCAGTAACCGTTTTTGGTTTCCAGGTCTGTTTTGTTTTACCAGTGTTATTCTTTAAAATTTTAACTTCATGGTTGTCTGAAGTTTTTGAATTTTCTGGTTTGACAGAAACAGATGTTTTGTTAACCTCATCGGTCTTAATCGCCTTTTCAATTTTCTTGACCTGTTGGCGTTTCTGTTTCTTTTCCCTTTCTTTTACAAGGCGGGGATCTTGTTTTCCCGAAACAGTTTGCCTGCTGTCAGTTTGGTCACGGGGAACATCAACTTTTCCTTTTTGTTTATGAAGATATGGACAACTTCGAATTATATGTCCAATTGTTCCACATTCAAAACATGATCTTCGTTCAACAAACCCCGAAGTATCATGTGATCGTTAGCCGATGATGTTGAACTTTGTGAACCCGAGGTACTAGGCTTTGAACTGGTTTGTTCATTTCTTTTCAGAACAGTAGCTTTCTTGACAAAATCTAAGTTAGATTTATTTTCAAACGTTTCAATTTTGTCCGTTCCCGTCGATTTCACAAAGTTTACATTCTTGTTTTTCTTCCGATTCGGCTTCTTTTGAGTTGGAGCCGGTGATTTTGCTTTTGGCTTGGTGTGATTTTGCTGTTTCTGCACTGTTGGTAATTTCTTGTTGCCAAATTGTTTTCGAATTTCAGCCTTTGGAATAGGAGGACACTGTGTAACTGTAACACGTGGTCCTGTCTTTTCCAAAAACTTACTTGTCGAGTTTTCAAAAACTTTGCTGATTAAGGATTGATTCACATTCTTAGTGGGAAAGTCTTTGTCTGAATAGATTTTATCATTACCAATAAGAGTGTATAGCAAGTTCACACTCTCCGACTCTTTTGCAGACGAGGACTCAATTGCAACAGTCTTAGCGGGTTTTGCAGGAGGATCACATAGAATGTGATTCTCGAGAGGTATGTCCTCATTTTTGACTACCGCATCAGACTTTGCTGGGACAGCATCATCAGATTCATCATCAGAAGAATCAGCATCCTCAGTAATGACTGGAGGATCCTGATTCAGTCCAGCAGAAGACACACATGTATCTGCTGATACATCCGAATCTGATGATACTTCCTTTGTATATCCGAGCCCTGCTGCAAACTCTTTCACATCTAGAGGCACAGATGGTTCAAAGAACACTCTGTCCTCCTCATCCGGCATGGCATCATAATTATGTCTCACTGGTGGTGGACAATTCTTATAGCCTATGCACGTGACGTCCCTTTTCTCCTTTTGGACATCAATGATGTGATCCAACACATAGCTAGAACTCAAATAACTATCTAACTTGAGTTGGATTGCCTCACTTTCCGTTTTTACACAAGCCATCTCTTTTTGCATTATCTCAAGGCGAGATATATACAAATTAATGTCAGTTTGTTTTCTGGAAACCATTTTAGTTAACTCGGTTTTATCTTTCTTTAACTTTTCGATTACTGATTTAAACTCCTTTTCATGATTTTCATAAAACATATTGGCTTCTGTACATTTGGAAAGGTCCACAGTCAATTTCTGATTGTGAATAAAAGTCACATCATACTTTTCTTGCAAAGCTTCATGCCTACTTTGCAAGTCACACAAATTCTCATTCACTGTAGTATGTTTGTCTTGCAAGTCAAACAAACTAGCTTGTAAAGCATCATGTTTGCCTTGCAACTCAAACATACTTTTCTCTACATCAGCACATCTAGCACGCAACCTATCACATTCATCACAATTTACAACAGTGGGTTCATCGACACATACCTGACTTGATGAACCGTCGACATTAGCCATAAAGGCTGAATGGAGAGAAGACGAAGAATAAGCAGCTTGATCCACCAGAATAGATCTTCTATCACTTAGTGCTGCAGCTTCCTCCAAAAGCTCATCAATGTCAGCATCAACCGAAACATTTGCTGTCTCACCCACATGATCATCACCTGAACTGGATGATTCTTCATCAACACTCCTGCTGTACCCAGAAGAGTCTTCATCTTCAGAAGATTCACCACCACTGGCGGAAGATTCTCCACCACTGGTGTGAACTGCCTCCTTCACTATTCTAGCAAAACAAGCTGTACCATCCTGAGCATCACCACTCAACTGGATTGACCAGTCACAACCTTCATCCACTTGAACCACAAGTGCCCGGTTGGCATTTGATGTTCCAGCTTGGCCCTGGTTGTTGACAGGCACTAATGTACGCTCATTGTTTCTGTTTTGGTTCTGCTGGTTGCCTTGGTTTCTGAAGGGGTTCTGGTTCCCGTGCTGTGCTGGCTTTGTACACTCCCTTTTAAAGTGACCCCGTTCACCACAATTGAAGCACTTTACTGCCTGTTTATCGAACCCATACTTGGTGTCTTTCTTGCTTTCCAAGCTGGTTCTGCCAGTACTTTCCATGAAATCCTTTGCCCTTCTTACAGCACTAGCAAAGGCCCACTTGATATCCATCAAGTCCATCTCTTCCTTATCAATCTGCCGATAGTCTTCTTGTGTCAGATTAATGTTGCCAATCTGACCTTCCACTAACCCACAGTACGCGCTCACAACAGTGTTAAGCAGCTCCATGTGTTCCCTTGCTACTTCTACACTGACCTTAGAGAGGCTTGAAGTGTCGAGCTGTACCGTATTTGGCTTTGATTGCTGACCAGCAGATGATGTTCCTCCATAACACGCATGTTGTTGTTGAGCAGGAGGAGGAGGAGGTGGTTGTATTGGATTTCCATACATGTCTGTGGTGGGAGCTGGCTTAACAGGAACTTGCACTGGATTGCCATACATATCCGTGCTTGTGACAAACGCCGTTTGTAGTGGAGCATGTGGACCGGTTCTTGCAGACGAAGAACTGGAAGTTCCATAATACATTTCTGGATTTTGTGGCAATGTAACTCTTTTTGCCTTTAATGTTTCCTCCTGATCCTTGTTTTCCAAAAGCTGCACGAAGTCGTTGATATTTGTAGTTCTCAACACTCCGTTATACTTCAGGATTTCCAAGAAACTACTCCATTGGGGAGGCAAAGCATCAGCAAACTTCTTCACCACCTCTGCTGTAGTTGTTGTTACTCCAAAATTGTTCAACTCTGTAAGCAAGTGATAAAACCGGCTTGTCATGTCTCCCAAAGACTCCTTATCCATGCACGTGAAACAGTCAAATTCTTTCTTGAGAAGATCATGACGCAATTGACGTGTTGCTTCATTCCCTACTCCTCTGGTTTTCAACCCGTCCCACAACTTCTTTGTTGTCTTGAAACTGACAAACTGGTGGTAGATATCTTTGCTTAACGCCTGAGTGAGAATGGCGTATGCTTTCTTTTCCAGATCATACGTTTTCTTTTGATCTTCAGGAAGATCGGCAAACGTAGCAGTATCTGAAGCAGCAACCTCTATAGCTTGATCGAAATCTGTAGTGAAACGTATCCACAGTTCGGTATTTTGACCAAGAACGTATGTACGAAATCTATCAACCCAGCCTGGATACTCGTTTAAGTGCATCAACTTTGGAGGTCGATTCAAACTTCCGGTTTCGCTTTCGCTCAATAAAATACATTGAATGCTCGGAGTTTGATTCGATACTAATGCCCATTGACCTGACGATATGGCATTTGCTTGTGAAGATGTTGATAACGGAGATTCGGCCCATGAAGGAGATAGACTTGTACTCGTGTACTTTCCACTGTCTGGAGCCGGTGTACCCCACCATGAGGGAGTGGAACCTGTACTCGTGTATTTTCCACTATCTGGAGCCGGAGTTCCCCACCAACTCGGATTCATGTTGGATAAGAAAAATGAGTTCTATATGAGTATCCCGAATGATAACAGCCAGCCGAAGGATCCAATCCTGATCGAAAGACAAGACAAACACAACTGTTAAACTTAAACAGACAAGAATCGAAGGATCAATTCTTGTTCGAAGGATCAACAGTGTTCGAAAGATCACTGTTGAATTTCGAACAATGATTTCGAAAGATTCACAATTGAAAGATCCTTATCTTTCGAACAATGATTTTGAAAGATTCACAATTTAAAGATCCTTATCTTTCGAACAATGATTTCGAAAGATTCACAATTTAAAGATCCTTATCTTTCAAATATATATCCTTCGAATAGATTCCCTTGGCTCGAAAGATAGATCACAGACTTCGAAGGATGGTTATCTGTCGAACCTCCTTTGATCGAAAGATAATCTTTCGACTTCGAAGGATATCTTTCGAATGAATCTGACACAGCTGACACAAAGTTGACAGGTTGGTGAAAAGGTGATGGGTTGGTAGTCAACTTTCGGCAGAAGGGTATTATCAGACCATGCTTTCTACCAACTCAGACTTTTCAAATAAAATATTACCCAAAATGGAAAGTCTTATCCAGAAAATCCGGTCACCGGAGTAAGCCGGAGATAGGAAATCACCAAGTTTCTTAAAAACAAGTTTTAAGTTACCCAACCCGCTTTTTAACACACCCGGTTAGTTTAGAACACGTTTTTATGTCAAGAAATCCAAGAAAAACACTAAAAACGGGTGCTAAACCAAGTGTCCAACCACTCCAAAGTCTTGAACAAACCCGGTTTTAACAAGGAAAAGAGCCAAAGCTCTGATACCACTTGTAGGTCCCTCGGAGGATGAGGTCAAACCTTAACCTTGTTATGTGAAACACACTAGCAAGTGCGGAATCCAAGCTAGTATGCAAACCGAGATGAAACAAGCACAAACACAAGACACACAATATTCACCGATTAACACCACTTGTATTAATGCGTATGAAAAGTTCGGTTACACGCTCAATGTTTACAAATCAGTTTTGCAAACTCTCAAAGTGTGTGTGTGTGTTCTTGACATAATACTCTCTCTATCTCTCGTATCTTTCTGTCTGTCTTGCTCTCTAAATGAGGTGAACACACTGCATGGGTATATATACCCAACACAGGTTGTATGGTCGAAGGATCAAACTGACCGATCGATAGATCATCTGTCGATCACAAAGCCATCGAAGGATCCACATATACTTCGAAGGATGGCATATCCTTCGAAGTCCATCTGTATCCATCGAGTGATATCTTTCGAGCTCATCGAAGAATATACACAATCCTTCGATGCCTTATCCTTCGACACAAAACATTATACAACCATAATCTAACTGTTTGTCCAAGTCAAACTAGGAGGATGGTTGACTTGGTCAAACTTACAGGACTAACAAGGACATCGTTTTACATCATGACCGAATACAGACAAGGTACAGACACAAGTGCACCAACAAGTACTTTTTTCCTATCCACGATTAATCTTCTTATCACATCAATACTATGACGAAACCGGATGAAGGCACTTCCTCCAAAACACCCTACCCTACCCTCCATCCAGCCTACTATGTGACAAACATCCAATCCAAGATTCGCATTCTTGATGGCACAAAGGTTACCTACTCATCCTGGGTTAAACTTTTTAAATTCCATGCCATTGCTTACAAGGTGTTAGATCACCTTAATGATACCCCTCATCCGGCATCTACGGATCCGAATCATGAAGCATGGAAGGAGCTGGACCCATTAGTCTCTCAATGGATATATAGCACAGTTTCTGATGATCTTCTCAAACGAATACTAGACACCGAATCTACGGCTCGGGACACATGGCTCAAACTTGAGAAACTTTTCTCAGTTATAAACAGGCCAAGGCAACCACCTTGGATACCAAATTCATCAATTTCACACTTGCTGCCTACGCATCCGTTGATGATTACTGCCAACAACTTAAAGAACTGGCCAATCAACTTTCTGATGTTGATCAACCCATCACGGAATTGAGACTTGTCTTGCAATTGGTATGTGGACTTTCCTCTGAATTTGACACAACTACTGAATTGATACATTCACAGAAAGCCGATTTGGATCTTGCTCGGACCGTGTTACACGATGAAGTGCTACGTCAAGAGACACGTCAGCAGCGGTCCTCTTCAGTATTGGTTGCAAACACGGTTCCAACATCAAACTCAAACCAAAATACAAACAATCCTCAACCAACGATCGACCAGCACACAAACTCTACAACCAACCGGTACCAATCTTATCGAGGCCATGATAATGGTAGAGGACATGGTCAAAACAACAGGGGTCAAGGAGGTCGCGGTAGAGGAAACATGAATCTATCCTATCCCCAACGGGCTTCGTCGAACACTCCCCCATTCCTTACCCAACCCAAACGACATGGCGGCCCATCCAGAACGCACCACCCTCGGCCCACTTCGCCGGGTACCCGAGCCCATCACCCTACGGTCCATCACCCTACGGCCCAGCCCCGGTTCCTCAAGCCCCACACTATAATGCTGGTTTTGATGCTTTGAATCCTTCGGATTTAAGTGCGGCCTTCAATGCTATGCAACTCAACTATGTTGATCCAAATCTCATAGATACCGGTGTTGAATGCCATGTCACTGAAAACCTAGGTTCAATTCAAAACCTAGATTCATCTACTGTAAATACTAAACTTTTGGGTGGCAACGGATACTATTTACCAATTGAGGGATCTAGCACAGGTTTCCTACCAAATCACAACTGTACCAATATTTTACCAAATATCCTTTATAGCCCACAAGTTATCATGTAAGGCCTCCTAATCCAAGATCTCACTCAGCTGAAGCAACCAACAGGTGTGCGGAATCCACCTGATGATCAACCACTGTAGATGAACACAAGAATGCAAGGATTTGAGAGAGAAATCAAGAATACACAGAGTATTCTTGATGAAGATGAATGACGTCACTCACACAAAGCGCCGCCAGACAAAAGAGAATGATTAGGGCACAGAAATTCACACAGAAATCGTTACCTTGTCTATTCCATATTAAAGTATATATACAAGGTGAAACCCGGACTTTCCACACTAAATAGAAAGCCCAGACAAAACATAAAGCACAAAGCAAGCACAGAGTTTTTGCTACAAAACTCAGACAAATCTAGTCTATACAAAGTCTGACTAAACAAAAACTCTGACTAACATAAACTCTTTCTAAGCATAAACTCTTTCCAAGCATAAACTCTTTCCAAACCTTGGACAAAGCTCTCCCTAGGAACTTCTTAGGGACAAAGTTTGGACATTGTCCAATAAAGACCCTAAATGTTGGAAGCCTTGCACTTATCACCCAAAAGTGCATTAACAAACTCCCCCTTGATCAGTGCATGGTCTTCATTGAACTTGAGATCTTCAAACTTCCATTGGTAACATGGGAGTCATGCACTTATCACCCAAAGTGCATTAACAAACTCCCCCTTGATCAGTGCATGGTATTCATTGGACTTGAGATCTTCATCCGTTCTTCGAGAGCTGCTTCCTGCCCAGACCTTGTTCTTCACACAGTACTGAACCACCTTGATGGACTGGTCAGCTAGAACACGATCTTCTTCATTGTATTTTAGAGGCAGGCGCCGAAGCTTCTTCAGATGTGCTCCCCTTAAGTTTGCAAGCCAAATCAGATCCAGCACCTTAGCAATCTCCTCCGTCACTTTCGTTTTAGAAATCACTGCTTCCCCAGTCTTGAGATGAACGGTCCAGATGCACACAGCTTCTCCAAAAATTCCATCTTGAGATGAACGATCCAGATGCACACAGCTTCTCCAATCTTCCATCTTGAGATGAACGATCCAGACCTGAAACACTTAACCCAGGATTAAGAAACTTGACCCCGAAGATATCGGCCCAAACCTGGATCCCAAAAATAAATTCCAATACCCCAGAATAAACAATTGAAATATTAAACAACCAACATTTAATAACTTATTTAAATAAACTTTCACAACCCTAGAGTATTTTTCAGAATGATAACTCGCACATAGAAACAAGAAAGCAAAATCTTTTTGAGGTTTTTCAATTTTTGACTGAAATAGAAATTAAACCTACTAACATACTTACACTAATTATCTTTTTGCGAAATCGGAGCCAAGGAATCATATCGGTTTTCTGTCGGTATCCAACACACAAACCATGGCATTTAGCTTTAATGTATTAGAATAATGTTGACAGTTCAAGACGTTCAACGGTATTGTGGTCCACTTAAGTTTTAGCACGTTTTCGAACACTGTTTTCGAGATATGGAATTAAGTGTATTAAGCTAACATTAACTGTGTTTACCCACCTCAGAATATACTCCCGTATCAAGGTATGCGCGAGAGATCATCTTACTGGTGAGTATACTATTTATCATCTGTTTTTGACGTATAAGCTAATGTGAGATACTCACTTATTTGAATTTCAGATGCAAAGGGCACAAGAGCAAGTCATTTGTGATAGAATCACTTATTGAGAATAGACTTGACTCCCGCAAGATTTTGAAGGACATGTGATTGTTTATCACTTATTCGGGTCGGATGCATCATGTTTTGAAGATATTTACACGTATGTGTGGTATCATGGAAGATCTAGACTTACGTCCCCGTTGTTTTCCGGTAAAAGAAACAACCATGATACCCAGATGATAAACAGCATAAAGACCACGTATCTCAGAACCTCGGCAATCTATCAAACGAAATTACGGTACCAAGACCATATATCCGAGAGATGCGCCACACGAGTTACGCAGTTCATTATGTTTATATACCAAAGACAGGTTCTTATTTACGCGTAAAACCTACCGATGCAACGTATAATGAAGCTGTCACATTTAATAGTTAATCTCATATATATATAGCCATAGTCCTGCAGCAGATACGACTAACCGATGTACTATCATTTCCCTTATATCTCAACACGACTTCATTTTAGATTTTTCAAATGTTTTTGTATTTTTCTGAAATTTATCCTACAACTAAGTAAAATATTTTTGTAGTTTTTAAATATTTCGAAAGCGGTAAGAACTATACAGAAAGGATAAAATAAAGTTTCTATGCGAGTTTTGAAAGCATTTTAATCTGGGTTATCATGCCGATCATTCGGACCAGATTTTCAAATCTAGCCCGATCGAATGTTTTCGTAAACAGGTCGGCAAGATTATCCAAGGTGTCTACCCTAACCACTTCTATCAACCCCTTCTCAGCACAGTCGCGAATAAAGTGATGCCTAACATCTATGTGCTTAGTGCGTGAGTGATTTACCGGATTGTTTGTTATGGAAATGGCAGAGTTATTATCAACAAGGATAGGAGTTCGAGTAAAATTCAAACCGTAGTCCCTCATTTGCTCCTGAATCCACAAAACCTGAGCACAACAGCTTGAAGCTGCAATGTACTCGGCCTCGCACGTGGATAGAGAAACGGCAACTTGCTTTTTGCATTGCCAAGAGACAAGACGGTTTCCAAGAAGTTGTGCGCCGCCAGAGGTTGACTTTATGTTCATCCGGCACCCTCCGAAATCTGCGTCAGCATACGCCATCAAATCCAGACCACCTTCAGCTGGATACCACAATCCAAGCTTAGGCGTTCCTTTCAGATATCTGAAAATACGCTTGACAGCTTTCAAGTGCGACTCCTTCGGAGTTGATTGGTACCTAGCACACAAACAAACAGAGAACATAATATCTGGTCGTGAAGCAGTAAGATACATCAATGAACCTATCATTGCTCGATATAGAGTCGGATCCACTTCAGGATCTTTCTCATCATCTGGTGAAAGCTTGAGATTTGTCGGTAGAGGCGTGTCATAAGGTAAGCTATCTTCCAATCCAAATCTTTTGAGAATCTCGTGGACATACTTTGTCTGATGCACGTACGTCCCGGTTTTTTCTTGACTCACTTGAAGACCTAGAAAGAATGATAACTAGGCCATCACGCTCATTTCAAACTTTGACTTCATCACCTTCTCAAACTCACGACACAACTCTTCATTTGAAGAACCAAAGATTATGTCATCAACGTAAATTTGCACGATCAGAAAATCTCCCCCTTTCTTCAAAATGAACAGTGTGGAGTCGATTGCACCACGCGAGAACCCATGCTCCAAAAGATGCTTTGACAACGTCTCGTACCATGCTCGAGGAGCCTGATGGAGACCATAGAGAGCCTTGTCCAACAAATAGACCTTGTTGTCTAACCCTGGAGCTTCGAAACCCGGTGGTTGGGACACATACACAGTTTCATGCAATTTCCCGTAAAGGAAGGCACTTTTCACATCCAACTGATAGACTTTGATACGCATGTGTGCAGCAAAGGCTAGAAACAAACGAATAGCTTCCAGTCTTGCCACCGGTGCATAAACTTCTGTATAATCAATCCCTTCCTCCTGATTGAAGCCTTGAACAACCAATCGTGCTTTGTTTCTGACAACGACACCCTTATCGTCTTTCTTGCACTTGAAAACCCATTTCGTGTTGATTGCATGCTGGCCCTTTGGAAGATCGACCAAATTCCACACCTTTAACTTGTCGAACTGAGCTAACTCCTCTTGCATCGCCTCACACCAAGAATTATCCTTCAGGGCCATCTGATAGTTCTTCGGCTCTATCTGAGAGATAAAACATTCATGCAGGCTAAGATTGTAGATTTCTTCTCTCTTGATAGCAGAGAACAGACATTGCATCTCTGAAATACTCCTTCGCGTTTGCACTCCTGCATTTGGATTCCCAAGAATATTATCAACAGGATGATGAACATTTGTTCTTGGAACAAGGATTGCTGGAGCTTGAAGATTGTTTCCCAAATTTGATTGAATCTCCCCCTCAGCATGTGCATTACTACTAGAAGCTCCACCATTACCAGAAGACGCAACAACATTTGGATATGCTGAAAAGTCAACGTATAGATCTCCACTTGTAGTTTGAGCAGCTGCATTGGGGATCTGCTCAGCAACAACATCATTTACGATCGAAGAATCAGCGACTGGAACATTCGAAGACACATTAGTAGGAATACTTGCTCTCCAGCTCGCATCCACTTCATCTTGGTTCACAAGATGTGTGTATACAACCTCCGAATCTTCTTCTGAAACATCAGGAAGATCAAACGAATCAAACAATTTATCATAATCATATCCGCTTTTGGGACCGAATTCGGACGGTGGAGGATCAAAACTCAAAGGAGGTATGTCAAACACGATCTCCACTATTCGCTTCTTGATGTTATAAACGCGTTTGTTTGGAGTTCCATTGGCATAACCCAAAAAGAACCCAATTTCACCAATTTCCCCCATTTTCGGAGTATCTTTGGTGCGTTTGATAACACACTTAATCCCAAAAGGCTGAAAACCGGATAAGTTCGGTTTCCTGTTTTCAAGCAATTCATAACAAGTTTTATCTTCTCTTTTGACAGTAAGCACATGATTTAACACATAACATGCAGTGTTCACCGCCTCGGCCCAGAAGAAAATTGGCAATTTTGATTCAGAAAGCATAGTACAGGCCGCCTCTATTAGGGTACGATTCTTCCGTTCTGCAACTCCGTTCTGTTGAGGAACATATGGAGCGCTGAACTGATGAATGATTCCCATTTCCCGACATAACTCATCCATATACTGATTCTTAAACTCAGTGCCGTTGTCACTTCGGATTTTCTTAATAGGAAGTGAATAATTTTTCTCAAGTTGTTTGAATAAATCTCTTAAAATACCAGCGGTTTGATCCTTTGTTTTTAAGAAAAATACCCATGAGTAACGTGAGAAATCGTCGGTGACAACTAAGCAATAAGACATACCACCAATGCTAGCAACATGGATCGGGCCGAAAAGATCCATGTGAAGCAACTCAAGTGGTTTTTGGATTGAGTTAACTGTTTTCGGTTTATGAGGCTTTCGTTTGATTTTTCCCTTCTCACATGATTCACATTTGTTGTGCATATTGAAACTACGTAAAGGAACCCCCAACACCAAGTTGTTTTTCACTAAGTGGTTCATCTTTCGCAGATGCACGTGGCCCATTCTCCTATGCCAGAGATACGATTGATCTTCAGTCGCCTTTGAAAGTAGACAAGTCACTGGAGCAGACGAGTTAACCAACGGGCGCATGTCCATGACATATGTGTTATTCACCCTTGGAGCCCTCATAACGATCCAATCTTCAGGAACAACAAATCCCGGACGCAAAACGAAGCAAGCTTTATCAGTGAACAACATAGTGTACTTGTTATCACAGATTTGAGAAACCGACATCAAGTTATGCTTCAGTTCTTCAACGTAGTTCACTTTATGCAGCGTGATTTTTCCATTGGACACGGAGCCTTCACCGGTGATGTAACCACCCTTTTCACCGGCAAAGTTCACATAACCACCACGAATTTGTTTAAAATTGTTCAGTAACTCTTTATTTCCTGTCATGTGTCTGGAACAGCCACTATCGATATACCAAATATAGATAGCCCTCTTCAGCTGCTCCTACACTCCCCAACAAAAATTTAGTTAGAGTGTGGGACCCAAGCCATGATGGTCTTGGGTCGTCCTGATTCGTCAACATAAGAAAACTCTTTGAAATAACCATCATCGCCTCTGTGTCCACCATTTCCATTTCGGAAATTGTTGGAATGAATCCCCGCAAATCGTGGATTGTACGTAGTTGACGATCTGTTGGTATAACCAGAGTTTCCATACCCTCGGCTTCCATAGTTTTGGTAATTGTAATTTTGATTCCTGGGAGGCTCAAAATTCCTACCAAATCTAGGAGCATCTTCGTGTCTTGAGAATGATCGTGGATGATTATCCGAATGCGGTCTTTGATTTGGAAATCGGGGGGGTGACCCATTTCGATCATTCACGAATCTGTTCTGTGCATGAGGTCTAGCATAGTTGTTGTTCGAACCTCCAGAACGTTTGTCATTCTCAATGCCTTGAAAGGTGACATGATTTTGTCGTCTGTGAGGGGTTTTCTCACGTGTATCATGTCTTTGAGGTACATTTTCTGATCTGTCCCCACGGTTAATAACAGCGGGTTTCTCCTCATGATCCTGATTTTGTTGTGATTTAACATTTGTTTTAACAACTGGTTTTACTTCTTGTTTAATCACTTTGTTTTTCTCAACCTTTTGAGTTTTACCATTTTTCTTTTCAGCATTAACTGATTCATTTTGTGGTTTGTCAACAAAAGGTTTCTTTTGATCAGGATCAACAAGTGATTTACCCCTGTCATCTGGACAGTCTGCTGCTAAGTGTCCTTTCCCACGACACTTGTAGCATTTGCGAATTTTCGCAGCATTCTTCGGACGTTCCTCATGATCGGTCGAAGATGAAGAGGCATTGGTGGGATTTTTCAAAATTTGGTTCACAAACTGTGAGTTGGAACCTGTTTCAATTTTTACTTCTTCTTTGATAAAATCTTCCCCTTTAACAAACTCTGTTTTAGGGACATTTTTCAAAGCCTTTTTGTTTTTCCCACGTGACTTAGGTTTTGATTTTTCATTTTGAACTTGATTGAAAATTTCCAAAATCTTGTTGCTTATCAAATTTTCAATGTTTTCAAGGTTCACTTCATTTTTCTTAGACATGCCACTCTTCTTCGACTGATCTGAGTCAGTGACTTCATCTGGTTCAGATTCTGACTCACTTTGTGGTTCAACTGTCAGAGGGGTCGTTGGCACAAAGTTTGCCAATTCAGGATCGATGCTTGGCATTGATGTATAATTATGGTTTACCGGTGGAGGCACCTTGTTATAACCAATGCCAAACATTCCTTCCTCAGATTCTTTGAGACGTTGGCTGTTAATACAGAAGTTCATCACTTCAGATGAATCCCTGAACTTTTCAATTTTTCGTTGCAAATCCAAAATCAGATTATCTTTTTCCAAAATGATTTTGTTCTTTTCCAAAACACAATTTTGATTCATTTCAAGTTCAGATTTTAATTCCTGATTTCTAAGATTACCCTTAGCCACTAGTCTCTCAAATTCAGAGATATCATTTTTCAGCGCTTTTATCTTAATTCGGTGTTCTTTATCCGAATTAGATAAAACAGCAATGAGTTCTCTGGATTTTTCTAAATCTGCAATTAAGTTTGTGTTATGAAGTGCATATCTATCAATCTTAGTCACAAACTCAACACATCTAGCACATCGCTTATCTACAGTAGATGATTTTACCTCAATGCCAGCCATGAATGCACAAGCCTCATTTTCCACGGAATTTTCTTCCAACCTTTTAGCTTCTGCATCCGCAAATTGCTGCATTTCAGCTGTGGAGATGTTGAATTCAAAGCGTTCTCCTTTTTCTCCATCTTCTGTCTTGCTAGGCTTCTCAACAGACTCTTCGATCGAAGGACTTTCATTCTCAGTAACATTCCCCGAATCCAACTCTTCTTCAAGAACTTCAGCTACAACTGCAAGCTCCTCAATGCTTGTCTCTTCAACAACCTCTTCATACACTTCTTCGTTCACAATTTCAGCTATAAAAGCTTGTGACACAATAGCTCCTGAGATGTCTTCCAAAGCACAACCCCAGTCATAAGGCTCAGTCACACTCTGTAGAGGTTGAGCCACCATAGCATTGTTTGTCGAAGATGTGGTATTTTCAGACCCACTTGAACGAGCACTTGAGTTGGAGTTAGCATTTGATGCATTGTTTTGAGGTCTTGAATTGTTTCCTCGGGAGTTGTTGTCTCTGTCAGATCTTTCCATCTTCGGCTTTCGACAATCACGTGCGAAATGCCCGTAGATCCCGCAGTTGTAACACTTTACCTTTGACATGTCGACCCCCATTCGAGTCTTTGTCTGACCTCCTATGAACTTCTTACCCGTCTTCAGCAGAAACTTCTTCGCTCTACGGACTAACAGTGCCATATTGAGCTGTAGATCAAGTTCTTCCATTTCGTCTTGATCTATCTGATCAAAGTCTTCATCGAGACTTGACGGTTCAACGAGTTTCCCAAGACAGAAGTTCTCGTAGGCAGTCATGAAGGACGCCAACAAACCCATATTTTCTTCAATTAACTTCAAACCGCTTGCATCTATCTTAGGAATGCTTACACTTGTTCCTTGAGATTTATGAGCGCCACTAGAAGAGTACATCCCTTGATTTGAATTGGTTGTTCCACTTGAACTGACATTGTTGCTTATGAAGGCGTGTTCAGTTGCAGGACCTTCATTTTCCGAATACAAAGCAACACCGACTCCACCATTACTACCCTTATCCGTTGGTTTCGAAGCCTTATACAACTGAGGATCTTGGATCTTCTCGAAATCAGATGCTTGATCTTCCATATTCCAAGCGTAACCCCTCAGCTTCTGAACAGCTTCTTCCAATGTAAGCTCTTCGTAGAGAACACCCTCTCTGATCAAAGCGGTGTACATATTCCATTCTCTCGAAAGACAATTCAGAAACTTCTCAACCTTCTCGAATTCAGTGTAGATACCCTCTTTACTTCTATCAAGTTCGCTTAGTAGATGATAAAATCGATTCACAGTGTCATCCAATGATTCATTCTTCAAAGCCTTGAACACAACTAATTGAGTCTTCAAACGTTCGAGACGTCGTTTCTTGTACATTTTGTTTCCTTCATAACGCTGAATCATACTATCCCACAATTCCTTTGAGCTATTTCTCTTACGGAACGTATGAAGTATAGATTGTGTCATTGCCATCGTTATCATTGACATAGCTTTCTCTTCACAGTCATAAAATTTCTTCTGATCGTCCGTGAGAGCCAGATACGTATCAATCGTCAACGTACGTACTGGAGTAGCTGCACATCCTTTAACGATACACAACCAGATTTTGATGTCTTTTGCTCGTACATATCTTTCGAAACGCTCCTTCCACTCAGGAAAATCAAGTTCGTTGATCAACAAAGGAGGTTTGTCGTTACTTCCTACCTCAGCATTGTGCTTGAGGTTTTGCACCATTGTAGTTAGATTGTTGTTTGCCATTTTTTAGGAAACAACAGAGAACTTCCAAGCAGTGAAGTAAGCTTTAGTCAGAGTGTGAACCCCGGATCACAGAAACCTGAAATAAACACAGACAATAGAGAAACTCGGACTAGACTGTTAGAAATCAAAAACTCAGACACAAAAAGGACACTATAAAAATTTCGGACACACAGCACTTATACCTCAGACTAGACTAGACTAGACTGAGAGTATTAAACTTGGACACTAACTACAAAATAAAAGTAAACTCAGACGATAAACTCGTACTAACACCTAAAAAAAATAAACTCACTCCAAGTTAACTAAAACTCGGACACAGGCTTTCTAAACAAACTCGGACTCAAACATACTAACTAAACTCGGACATATCAAATGTTATTAAACTCGGACCAATATAACAAGCAACTCGGACTATATATATGTTTAAAGAACTTCGGACGAATCAAACTATCTCGGACCCTTTTAATATAAAATAACTCGGACTTATAATAACTTTTAAATAAACTCAGACCTCTATATCTTAAATACTAAACTCGGATAGAATAAGATAAAAGGCCAAACTCGGACTCTTATATCTTAAACACTAAACTCGGACTAACTAATATTAAACTCAGACTCAACAAAGCAAATTAAAACTCCGACAAATACAAACTTAAACTCAGACAAGATAAAACTCAGACTCAATTTACCTAAAAATAGAAAAATTCGCACCAAACTAAACAGAAACTCAGACTCTTAATAACAATAAAAGGAAAAACTCAGACTAGGAGAAAACTCAGACTGAAAGAATTGAAACTCAGACAAGTCTCAAAACTCAGAGGGAGCCAATCTTCGGAGTATCTCCCCAATGTGACTACACACTGGTTCAAAAATACCCCGGAGACACAAACACAAAGTGTAAACCTCAGACCAAGCTTCCAAAGATCAAAACTCAGAATCTTTATCTCCTTCAAAGCTCTGTATGAACAAGAACAAAAACCCCTGTAAAACCCAGATGAAGAAACACTAAAAACTCACTAAACTACTCAAAATCCATCATCCAAACACTAGAAATGAATGAAGAATCATGAATAACACACAAAAACTCACTAAAATCTCACTAAACCCTATCAAAGTATGAACTAATCTCACCAAAACCTTCAAACTAAGAACACCTACAGTAGTACGAGCACACTGCTCTGATACCACTTGTAAGGCCTCCTAATCCAAGATCTCACTCAGCTGAAGCAACCAACAGGTGTGCGGAATCCACCTGATGATCAACCACTGTAGATGAACACAAGAATGCAAGGATTTGAGAGAGAAATCAAGAATACACAGAGTATTCTTGATGAAGATGAATGACGTCACTCACACAAAGCGCCGCCAGACAAAAGAGAATGATTAGGGCACAGAAATTCACACAGAAATCGTTACCTTGTCTATTCCATATTAAAGTATATATACAAGGTGAAACCCGGACTTTCCACACTAAATAGAAAGCCCGGACAAAACATAAAGCACAAAGCAAGCACAGAGTTTTTGCTACAAAACTCAGACAAATCTAGTCTATACAAACTCTGACTAAACAAAAACTCTGACTAAACATAAACTCTTTCTAAGCATAAACTCTTTCTAAGCATAAACTCTTTCCAAGCATAAACTCTTTCCAAACCTTGGACAAAGCTCTCCCTAGGAACTTCTTAGGGACAAAGTTTGGACATTGTCCAATAAAGACCCTAAATGTTGGAAGCCTTGCACTTATCACCCAAAAGTGCATTAACATATCAAAAATCTTTTATCTATCTGTCGCTTTACCCGTGATAATAATGTCTCAATTGAATTTGATCCTTTTGGTTTTTGTTTGAAGGATCTCAAAATGGTGCGCCTACTTTCTCGCCACAATAGCACAAGCAATCTCTACCGGTCACTCCACCAACACTTCCACCACAAGCCTGCTTTCTTGCTTCCACTTCCCTACCTTGGCATGATTGTCTTGGACACCCTGGTGCTCAAGTTTTAGACATTCTTAGTAGACTTTTTGGTTTTTCTTGTAATCACAATAAGAATTCTACTTATTGCAATTCTTGTCATTTATCAAAAAGTAAACGATTGCCTTTTTATGAATCTAATTCTTTTACGTTTACTCCTTTTGATATTATACATTGTGATTTATGGACGTCTCCTGTACTAAGTAAAATAGGATATAAGTATTATATGGTGTTGATCGATAATTTTTCACATTTTGTTTGGGTATATCTGCTAAAATACAAAGCTGAGACATTTCCCACCTTTGTCAAATCGTTTAATAGCCACTCAATTTAATCGTAACATAAAAACATTTCAGTGTGATCTAGGAGGGATTTGACAACCATGCTTCTAAGACGTTTGCTCACCAAAACGACCTTTTGTTTCGCTTCTCTTGTCCACAAACTTCATCTCAAAATGGCCGTGCTGAATGAATGATACGTCGCCTTAACGATATCATTCATTCTTTGCTCATTCATGCCAGTCTTTCACCTACCTTTTGGGTTGAAGCACTTCATACCGCAACCTGCCTACACAATATTTTACCAACCACACGTCTAAATTTCTTCACCCCCACCTTTGCCTTATACCTTCGACATCCAATATACGATCACCTGCACGTGTTTGGATGTGCTTGTTATCCTAACACTTCTGCAAATCAGCCTTACAAACTTCATACACGGTCCATCTGATGTATCTATCTCGGGTATCCTCCTGATTTTCGAGGTTACCGTGGGAAAGTTTTAATTTCTCGTCATGTCACCTTTGACAAGAACACCTTTCCATACACCATACCCAACTGACCCACCTCTTATAATTTCCTTGATGACACACCACCTCCGAGTGTTGTTTTTTCACCACAGCCTGCACCTCCACCGCATACGCCCACCATTCCATCCATCTCATAATTTTTGGTAGTTTATACTGCCTCGGACAACAGCTGCAGCTCACCCTTCAACTGTTGCCGGCGCAACATTAGCGCCTTCTGCTGCTTCTACGCCAGCCTCGATACCACCACCACTGTCTCAATCGGCTATCCAGCCAACGTCTTCTAATACGCACCCCATGGCTACCAGATCCATGGCCCGACACACCCTTATATCCACTACTATTTCACCGGTCCTTACTTCCTACACCAAAGCTTTTGCCAACCCTCATTGGTTGCATGCCATGCATGCCGAGTTTTTTGCCTTACATGAAATGAAACTTGGGAACTAGTACCTCGACCGATTGATAGACCAGTTATAGGATGTATGCGGTTATTTCGCCATAAGTTTAAGTCTGATGGTTCTCTAGAGCCACGCGCTTGGTACACACGATTTTCCAGTTATATTTTATCACACAGTTTTCAAAGCAACGTGTGTGATAATTCATTGCTTATTTATACTCGGGTCCTCATACAACATATTTATTACTTTATGTTGATGATATTGTTCTTACTGCGTCCTCTAATGAGTTGTTGCATGATATCATTTGTACACTCTCACGAGAGTTTGCTATCACAGATTTGGGTCAGTTACATCATTTTTTGGGTATCAAAGTCACTCAGGATTCGACTGGTTTATTTTTAGATCAAGCTCAATATGCAAAGGATATTATTTCCCGGGCATCTATGTCTGCATGTAAACCATGTAGCACACTAGTTGACTTGTCAGCCAAATTGAGTTCCACAGATGGGCCCCTATTTCATGATCCTACTTTATACTGCAATCTGGCTAGAGCCTTGCAATATCATACATTTACACGTCCTAATATTTCATATGCCATTCAACAGGTGTGCTTGTTCATGCATGAACCTCATGAGCCTCATTTTGCTTTTCTGAAGCGTATCCTACGGTATTTACAGGGAATGATTGATTATGGTATCCGTGTTATATCAGATCAAACACTCACATTTGGTGGCTTATTCAGATGCTGCTGATTGGATTGGTGTCCGGATTCTTGTTGTTCGACTAGTGGTTATGGTGTTTTTCTGGGGATAATTTGATTTCTTGGTCCTCTAAACATCAGCCGACTATTTCTCGGTCCAGTGCGGAGGCGGGGTATCGTAGAGTTGCTAATGCTATGGCAAAGGCCACTTGGATCCGAAATTTGCTTTTAGAACTACAGCTTCCTCGACGATAGGCTTCGGTTGTTTATTGTGATAATGTCTCTGCTTTGTACTTATCTGATAACCAGGTTCAGCATCAGCATCAGCGTACCAAACATATTGAGATTGATATACATTTTGTACGGGAAAAAGTTCGCATTGGTCATATACGAGTTCTTCATGTGCCTTCTTCGCTTCAGTTAGGGGTGTAAACAAGCCTAGAGGCTACTCATGATCGGCTCGGTTAAAAGCTCAAACGAGTTGAGCCTTAACGAGCCCGAGCCCGAGCTCGAGCTTGAAATAGAGCTCGTTTAGTTAATGAGCTCGAGCTCGAGCCTGAAATACAAAGCTCGTTTAGGCTCGCGAGCCCAAACGAGTCTAAACAAAATTTTAGTTTTTTATATATAATATAATAATGATGATGATAACGTTGGTGAGCCGAGCTCGAGCTGAGCTTTGGCTCGCTTAATTGCTGTTGAAACGAGCTCGAGCTGAGCTTTAGCTCATTTGAGGTTGTTCTCGAAATAGCTCGAGTCGAGTCGAGCCGAGCTCGAGCTTTGGGTTTTACTCGCGAGCCGAGCTCGAGCTCAGAGAAGTAGACTCGAGCCGAGCTCGAGCTTCATAAATACATAACAAGTCGGGCTCGGCTCGTTTACACCCCTAGCTTCAGCGCGGACATTTTTACCAAAGGGCTTTCTCGTCAACTGTTCGAGTTGTTTCGCTCCAGCTTGAGCGTCTGTCCTACGCCCGCTCAAACTGCGGGGGAGTCTTAGCCGATAATATAAATTATTACATATATCCCCCTATTTAAAAACTTAATAACATATTTACCCAATCTAAAATTTAAATTACATATTTCCCCTTTCTTAGGGAAATGACATAAATACCCTCTCAACATTAAAAAAAAAAAAAAAAAAAAAAAAAAAAAACCTTACTACCTTTTCTTCCTGTTGAACATAACTCCTCCATGGTGACTAGGGCATTGCCAGATTCTCCACTGGCGAACCACCAACCCTAACCAGCTTCTAAGAACTGGATACGAGAAGATTAATAATCGACGATAACCGGCGATGAGTAGAGGTCGACAATCAGTGCTTTCTCAGTGAAGAAAAGGAAAAGAGGAAAGAATTGAAACTTTATTTGATTCTTCATGGATCGAAGGATTTTTGAATGGTGTTCTAATTAAAACTCGAGATGGGTTTTGATTTTCATGTGTGTTATTTCCTCTATTGCATTGTTTCATTCATTTCAATTTAGGTGTTTGAACCTTCAATTTATAGATTTTTATGTGGGGGTTTACAATTAAGGTTCTTAGGGTTTGAATCAAAACAGAGTATTAATTGGGATATTAATTTGATTTTGATCTTTTCAGTTGCAGTTGCAGTTGCAGTTGCAGTTGCAGTTGCAGTTGCAGTTGCAGTTGCAAGTCAAGTTTTATCTCTAGGTTCCATTGAACAGTTATAAGTTTATTGTGGAAGCAGGATATGATGATTATAGCTTATAGCAAAGCTTTTTTAACTTGCAAAATATTAACAAAGCAGGATATGATGATTATAGCTTATAGCTTTTTTAGCTTTTTTACAAAATAAGCTTAATTTGGTGTTTGGTTTAGCTTTTTAAGCTTATGCTTATTAGCTTATATAAGCTAATTTTAAGAAGCTTATTTGAAGATGGTTTTTAAGCTTATTTTGAGAAACTTCTTTGTGTAAGGGCAAATGATATAAAATAAGCTATAAGCTAATCCAAACACTTAAAAAGAGCTTATCAAATGATAGAAAATAAGCTATAAGCTACTTTAAAATATAAGCATAAGCCAAAAATTAAAAGCTAGGCCAAACACCCCCTAAGAACATGAATCATTGGACGGAGATCACTAGAAATTTATGAGTTTTGTTTATAAAAGATAAGGGTAAAATACGAATTCTATAATTTATTTACAATAAAATAAAGCAAAATGGGTAAATTTGATATTTTAAGTTTTAAGGAAGGGGATATATGTAATTGTTTTTTTGGGTTGGGTATATATGTAATTAATGAAGTTTATAGGGGGATATATGTAATTGCCCCATAATATAAATTATTACATATAGTTGAATAAGTTATTTAATGATTGTATTGTATTTATATTATGATTGTGATTCCTAAAATAGTGGTAGTGTTATCTTGTAAGGATCCTTATATAAAGGGTCATTTTGTTTAATAAAAATTCATTCAGAAATAATATACCACAGAAACAACCACGGTCATTGAACGCAAATTATAAAACAAAGACAATGTTTAACAAATATATAAATGACTACAAAATAACAAAATGAGTACATCTATGTAACACAAATGAATATTTACAGTTTAAATAATTGTAGTCTCTAACTCTCACATACTACTTGAAACCTCAACCTCGTTGCATCTTGATATCACTAGGGTACAAACCCGTTAATAGGGGTACATTAGATATATAGCCTAAAGATAACTAACATCTGTTTTTTTTAACATAAAAATCCAAAAAAACTTTTGTACCTAAAGTTCAGTCACTGTATTACCGACAAATTTCTTCGCTCCCCTAAGAATGTTTTGCATAGTAGTGTAGTTGGATTAAAGTGGTAGTTGAAAACGAGCATAGCATGTGTAGACGAAACCGAGGTTTAAAAGAACATAATCAAACCTTCAGGTGTTTTCCCTTCGCCTTACGAAGCGTCGAGGCGAACCAAGGTGTAAGCCCGACGCAGAATTAAAAAATAAATATAAAAAGTATATATCTTGTTAAAATAAAATAATTGACATAGAATATCTAAAGCATCAAAAATAAAATGATTAACTGAGAGATTTTAAAACATCAAAAACACACATAACCCCCTAAGGCGAATGTTTTCTTACCGCATCGGCCCTTAGAGGCGTACGTACATACATAACCCCATGAGGCACCTCATACACGTTTTCTTCCGCCTCGCCTCACGCCTCAACCGTTTTTTTTTTTTTACTATGACGAAACATACACAGAAGATCTTCTACAAGCAACAAATATAGCATTTCTGTAAACAAAAACAATATGTCTAGACAATAACAGCAAATATAAGTTTTACAGTCTAGACAATAACAACAAATATAAGTTTTACAGGAATCCAAACAACATAAGAACTCATTGTGCTAAAAAGCATATCACAATGCTCTTATAAAGTTATGCAAAACTAAGAAGTCATGAATAAAATTCCAAAGCAGAGAGTATCTAGGGGAACATCACTATATTCTTGTCCACAACCTGGTTTCGAGTCAGGTATCAAAATATTAAGCATGCCGGAAAAATAAAATTTATCCATGTATGGGGTAAGACAGATATAAAGACATATGAAATGGTTCTTTTAGCTCGTTTAAAGAAATGGCATCCTTAATTTGTTGACGATGTTGAATTTGAATCTCCACCTGTCAAAAAAAAAAAAAGAAACAAGGGTTTAGAAGACTAATAACAATTAATACAAGAATACCAACAATTAGAACAAGGGCCTCACCGAAGGCTGTTTTTAATGCCATAACATGCCCATATGTATACTCGTGTATCCTCTTTACATATTTATTTTGATACATGCACAAATGCATATTATAAATACATAATCTTACTTGTTTGGATTTAGTATATAAATAGATTAATTTGTATTCGATGTGCATATTAATGCGATTTGAATTGTATTGTTATGATAATGCACATGTTCATAAAATGTCTATAATGTGATTGTGTTCAAATTTATTGGGAAAAATACACTATGTTACATTCTTTGCACACAACCATAACACAGTGTTCAAAATTTTACAAGTTACTTTCAGTATCAGCTACACATGTTCATGTGCATATCACTAGAGAGAAGAAAATAGTCCAACCGAAATATTATATTAATCATTTAGAAGAGAGGATAGAGAAAAAAATTCTTTACATGTTTACACAATGGTCCACATAAGTTCTTGCAAAAAAAATATATAGTTTTGTATATTGAACACACACACACACATATATATACACAATATTACATATGAACACAAAAAAATATAAAAACGAAAAACTGGCATCAAATGAAACTAAAGAAGCATAAGTAAAAGAACCTTTAGAGCTGCAGACAGGATCCAAACACTAATAACGGAACAGCAATGGTTTTGGATTCAAATCGATATGAACCTTAAGAGCGGGAGAGCTGCGACTAAAATAATCGAGAACACTGGCAAACGCAGTCAAGGATTTCGGTAGTCGGTGGCGTGAAACCAAAGTCAAACTTTCCAAACTCGTGAAAGGGCAATTTTGTCTTTCACGCAATTCCGGGAACTTAGAAAGAAGCCTCACGGCGTCTAAGTTTAAGGTAAGAGACTTTGCTTTACAGAGTTGTTGAAAAGTGTTGATCAACAGCTCAATAAACATCGGTTGCCCCTGAATAGATCTATGATAGATTGTTTGGAAATTTACAGTTTTTAATGAACAAAGATCTTTAGTGGATAACAAAAACCTAGCAATGCCATTATAGGTTTTTAGATAACGTACAACCATCCAAAGCAAGAGTTTTTAGATTTGGAAATCGGGAAAACAAATCAATAGACCTACTAGCATCACCGTTAGGAAGTTGTAACGTGAATGTAACACGTTTAATAGTCAAAGTGGTCAATGCTGGAAAATCCCATGTCAGCGACGGACTTATTTTAAGCAATCCATGCTCAAAACAAGGTGTTCGAGATAGATATCGAGATCTAAAAAAGATGAATCGAATCCACCACGTCGTGTTTGCTTATCACCCAAGAATTCAATCTTTAGCTTTCGCGTCCTGTGCGACATTGCGTAGATTACGATCTTTTTGAGAAGCCGAAGAGTGATGGAATTTGATCGGAAATCGATGGTGGAAAGCTCGGTAACGTCATCACGCTTAGATAGAAATCGGTGCGCAAATTTGGGAAAGTTAGAGCTACTTGCCTGATCGGGAGATGGCCCAATCTCAAAGTTCAAATGCGAGTGGGATTTCCATGTATTTCTCCAGCTTTGTGATAGAAGACTACTTCGAACGACAGATCGAGTATCTATGAACGAAAATATGTGATGAATCACACCATCTGGCAATCGAGTGATCCGATCATTTTTTGACAATTCCCTAGCTCTACTTCTAACCTTTGACGATCCCCTCCGAGCCATTTTTAGAGACAAATGTAGTGATCCGCAATGAATTTCGTTGTTCACAAAGGAAAGGAACACAATGTAGAATGGATTGGAGTGTGTGTATTTGTGTTGGATTAAGGATTTGGAAGAAAGTTATTTGGAGCCCTAGTTTTGTGTAAGCCTTCGATTTTTGGATTTGGGGCTGCATATTGACGATTAGCGATTTTATTTACTTACGCTTTGTAGCTCTGGGTTCATTGAACTTGGACATATATGGAAACCGTCGGAAATGTGCATATGCCATGGATTATATTTGTTGTTCGAGTGTTACTCATTGCTCATGTTATAGCAAAATATCAATGTGAATGACATAACATACTTTTGAATAAAAGGAAACAAATAATCTTACATGAATCAAGTGGGTTCAAAACACAAAGCTACCACAAATGACTAAATTTATTATACAGAACTAATTATGCATGTTCTCATTAAGGTAATTTGCAAATATAATGAATATGAAGAAGATATTTGAAGTGGGATTATTCTTATCTAAAGATTGCAACTTTCATAGAATGTACACAGTGACTTCCAATGCAAAAGAAATACCTGATTTTCATTAACAGAATGCAGCTTTCTAAAGAAAATTTTGCCAACAGAAATATAAATATCCTGAAATGATTTGGCAAAGTAAAAAGGGCAACTACTATCTACAATAAATGAACACTTTTAAACTTTATGCAGCTTGTAAAAGGCTTTTGAAAATATTACATTCAAAGCCTGACATTAATCATAATAATTAATATCTATGATGAATGTATAAGAAGTTTTCTCCTGAAAATATATGATGAATGTATAAAGAAGTTTTCTCCTGAAAATTTCAGTTTATGTACAACCATATAAGTAAACAAAATTGCTAATCATCAATATGCAGCCCCAAAACCAAAAATCGAATGCTTATACAGAATTAGGGCTCCAAATCACTTTCTTCCAAATCCTTTAACCAACACAAAGACACACACTCCAACCCATTCTACATTGTGTTCCTTTGTTTCAACGAAATCCATCGGAGATCGTTGCATTTGTCTCTAAAAATGGTTCGGAGGGACTCATCGAAGGTTAGACGAAGGGCTAGGGAAGTGTCAAGCGATGATGGGATCAGCCAATTGCCAGATGGTGTGATCCATCACATTTTTTCGTTCATAGATACTCGATCTATCGTTCAAAGTAGTCTTCTATCACAAAGCTGGAGAAATACATGGAAATCGCACCCGCATTTGAACTTCGAGATCGGTCCATCTCCCCTCAGGCAAGTGGCTCAAAGTTTCGGAATTTTCCGCACCGCTTTCTAGCTGTGCGTGATGACGTTACCGAGCTTTCCACCATCGAGTTCCGATCAAATTCCATCACTCTTTGGCTTCTCAAAAAGATCGTAATCTATGCAATGTCGCACGGGTCAGGAAGCTAAAGATTGAATTCTCGTGTGATAAGCAAACACGACGTGGCGGATTCGATTCATCTTTGCTTAGATCTTGATATCTTTTAACACCTCTTTTTGAGCATCCATTTTTGGCATAAAATAAGTCCATCTCTGACATGGGATTTTCCGACTCTAACCACTTTAACTATTAAATGTGTTACATTCACGTTGCAACTTGTTAACGATGATGCAAGTAAGTCTATTGATTTGTCTTCCGGATTTCCGAATCTCAAAACTCTTACGTTGGATGACTGTACGTTATCTAATATTTATACTTTCATAATCAAGTCAAGCGAGTTAGAGGGCCTATCCTTGATCGGTATTCATCAATTGTGTGAGTTTGTGGTCTCCGTGCCAAAGCTTTCATCGTTCACGTATAATGGCATTGCGCAGTTACGTTATCCGCCAAAGATCTCAATTCGTTAAATACAATAAATTTATAAACGATCTATAATAGATCTTTTGAGGAGCAACCTATGTTACTTGAGTTAATGATCAAGACGTTCAACAACTCTATAAGGAAAAGTCTCTTACCTTAAACTTAGAAGCCTTGAACCTTCTTTCTAAGTTCCCAGAAGTGCGTAAAAGACGAAATTGTCTTTTCACAAGTCTGCAAAGTTTGACTTTGGTTTCACACCACCAGCTACCGCAATCCTTGACTGCGTTTACTGGTGTTTTCGATTATTTCACTCGCAGCTCTCCAGCTCTTAAGGTTCATATCGATTTGAATCCAACACCATTGTGGTTCCGTTATTAGTGTTTTGAATTCCTGTCTTCAGCATGAAGAAATCATTGTCCACTTGCTGGTAAGGTGAGTCTAAAGTCTTTTACTTATTCTTATTTGATAATGTCTTTTAACTATTATTAAATTTGCAACTGGTGACATGCACATATACATTGTGAAGCTGATGGTGAAAGTAACTTGTAAAATTTTGAAACAGTACGTTATGGTCATGTGCATAGAATGTAAACTAATGTATTTTTCACAATAAATTTGAACACGATCACAATATATACAAATTTATGAACATGTGTGCATGTAAAAGAAAACTATATATATTATATTTTTACAAAATACAATTCAAATCACATAAATATGCACATGTGCATGGTATATCACCATCATCATACTCAATAAATCCACCAAAAGCAAAGCTAAGGTAGGGTCTGAGGAGGATAAGATGTAGACAACCTTAATTACCTCTACCCAGTAGAAATAGAGAGGTTGCTTCCAGTGAGACCCCCGGCTCGATAGTAGTTTTGCATCATGCCTTGGACATAAGGCACATAACACTCAGCAATTGAGATAAATGCCGATTAGTGCATGTACCCCCTTGTCTTTGGGCTATCAACGCCACCACATGATGCATAATTTACCATCCCCCTCTTTTAACGAAATTAGTAAAATAACGTTAAAAGTAGTGCACTCCCCCCCCCCGGGCGCCCACACATATATACATTATATGCGCATACCGCATGCGGTGCGTAATGTGCTGGTATATAAACAAATCAATTTGTATACTAAATCCAAACAAGAAAGATTATATTCATAATATGCATTTGTGCATTTAACAAAATCATCATCATCATACTCAGTAAATCCCAACAATAGCAAAAGCTAAGGTAGGGTCTAAGGAGGGTAAGATATAGACAGCCTTACCTTTACCCCGTAGAAACAGAGAGGCTGCATGTAACAAAATAAATACGTAAAATAGAGGATACGCCGGTAATACACATACACATGGGCATGTTATGACATTAGAAACTGCTATTGGTGAGGTCCTTGCTCTAATTGTTGGTATTCTTGCATTAATTGTTTTTTAGTCTTCTGAACACTTGTTTCTTTTTTGCTTTTTAATTTGAATAGAGGTGGAGATTCAAAGTCACCATCATCAACAAATCAAGGATGTCATTTCTTTAAATGAGCTTCAGTTTAGGTTGGGTATATAAAGCTCGGCCTAAGGCTCGTTTAAAGGTTTTCACTAGCCGCTCTGCAGTTTAAAAAAAAAGCTAGCCAATCTTAAGTGGCTCACGAGCAGCTTCGTTTGTTCACACCCCTAATGCCAACCTGAGAATATGACCAAAAATAGCAATTTCCTCCGGATCGATGCAGGGAGTATAAGCCAATTGAATCATTTCATATGTCCTTATTCCTGTCCTTATTTTTCCAGCTTTCTTAATATTTTGATACCCGACTCGAACCCATCTTGTGTACAAGAATACAGTGAGTTGTCTTCTTAGAGCATTCACATTCTATCCATCAAATCTTGAGAGATGAGTTTTTAAATTATAAAAAGTGGTTTAAGTGGTTGTGAGTGGGGGAGAGAGAAAATGTTACTGTTCATCTGTATATTTGGGGGGACACTGTTCACCCTGTATAATTTTTTAATATATTTTGAAAGTGGTTGTGAGTAGAGGAGAGAGAAAATGTAATATATATTGAAAAGGAGAGAGAAAAAGTATTTGTTTTTAGTGGAAATATATTGATATAGGAGTTGTTTTTTAGTGGAATGTATGTATATTTTTAGTGGATTGGATGTGAATGCTCTTAGTTTGCATAACTTTATTACAGCACTGTGATATACTTTTTAGTTTTTATGTCATTTGGATTCCTGTAAAACTTGTGTTTGCTGTTATTGTCTAGACATGTTTTGTTTTGTTTTCAGAAATGCTATGTTTGTTGCTTGTAGAACATCTTCTGTATATGTTTCGTGTACACATATGCTTTATTCGTTTTCTGCTACCATTTTAATCCAACTACACTACCATACAAAACATTATTAGGGACGCGAAGAAATTCGTCGTTGATGCAGTGACTGAACTTTCCACATGTACAAAAATTATTTCTTTGAATTTTCTCATATTAAAAAACAGACATTAGTAATTTTAAGTCTATATATCTAATATACCCATACTAATGGGCTTCTTGCCTGGTGGTATCAAGGTGTGTTGAGGTTGAGGTTTCAAGAACCATGTGTGAGTTAGCCAGTCAACACTCAACAAACCTCTAATATACCTTTGTCAATTTCTACATGTAATTTGAATCGTTTTTAGATATTGATGCTATTATTTAAAGTTTAAAAATTTGTTTATGTTTATATTAGATGTACTCAATTTGTTATTTTGCAGTCATTTATATATTTGTTAAAGTGTTAAACAATGTCTTAGTTTGTTTAAGGGTTTGCATTCGATCATGGTTTGTTCATCAGTTTCAACCATGCGTCTGTTTTCTTGGAGAAACATTATTTCCTCGGGTTTTTTTAACAATATAAAAACTCACAGCTGAAATAATTTGAGTGTGTTCATCAATCAATCAATCTACCCATCCCTCAATGATGTTGTCTTGTTATTCATCATCGCGGACCAACAAACGGCATCAAAGTTTGTTGTATATAGTACATCGACTGTTTAATGTTCATAGCAAGCTACACGCGATCATCCATCTGTTCAAAAAGTCCAAACATGTTTAGAAACTCAATTTTTTAGTGATATGGGGGAACTTCATGGGAGTGTGAAAAATGCAATTATTCTAAAGGTGCATATTGTATGTATATCATAATGACAAATCTTTTGTTCTAATTCCGTTTATTCACATCCAGGTGTCTATTAGTCATAATTTTTTTTCTTAGTAACTTTGTCTATTTAATAACCCTTCATTTATGTACAGAAAGTATCTCTTGTAATACATCTTTCTCTCGTTATTCAGAACAATGAATGACAGAACAAAATTTTTCTCCTTGTTCTCTTTTTCTTCTGGTGGATTTTATTCCAAAGTGTTATGTAGTGCACTCTTATTTTCAAAACCTAAAGGTAAACCTATGTATCACTAAGTGTGATAAATACACTATGACTTGTTGAAGCTTGATTACTTGACATCGACTTTAACGACTAGATCCAATTATCTCTGGTAACTAAAGAGAAACATAGTTGAGTCTCATCTTATGAGTCTGTTGATGACAATCCGAGACGTATATTCTCGAGCAGAGATCAACATGGAGACGTTAGATGAGCAAAGTAGAACCAACACACGAGGAATTTATAGACCTTTCAATCCTAAAGTCAAAGACAAAGCTAAGATCACCTCATTTGCTCATGCTCATGTTTGTATTGTTTCTAAATTCTAAGTACTATGTATTGAATAGTGAATTGTCATCACCAAATGGGGAAAATGTTGGTTCGAACCATAGCATATATTTCATGATCAAAATAGTATATAATACTTAGAGATGACTGTTATATGGTCAAAACTCATATATGCCATCCACCGAGAATCAATCAAACAAAGCTGCCAATTGGCAAGGATAAATCCGAGAACTTGAGGAGGGCTCCAATACGTAGAAATAGAATGAGAAAAACAAACAATATTTCTCTAGACCACATACATTTAAAATACCTGAATTGGGAATCTAGGGTTTTTAAGAGCACATATAGAATCCAATTGTTATGATGCTTTGAAAGCCAAATAAAACCAATAGAATACAGGGATTGGTGATTACAGAAAGAAAACAGTTGGAAGGAAGAAGAATCGAAGGCGTTACCTGAATTGGGTGGGAATCATACTGGGTTGTTGTGTTGACAACAAATCAAGAAAGGACGAGGTCAGTCCCGATCTCCTTTCCGCTCTTCACAAATTTTCAAAAAAATCACCAAAATGAGCATACATCTACTCATTTTAGTTGTCATGGAAAGCGTCTAATCTGGGATGGCTTGTCAGGGAGATGTCTAAGCTCTAGACGTCGCCAAACGTGATGATTTTCAGAGGAAACATCTGTGTAGACGCTAGTGACTGGAGTAGACGTCATAGAGATAAAGCTCCTGACTCCTGAGCCCTAGACTTTTCTTTTCCAAACAATTTTTAAACAATAATAATTTTTACATACAATAATATACTTTTTTTTAAGTTACACCATCATAAAAAACGTTTTTTTTTTTTTTTAATTTGTTGTTTTTTTTTAATTTGTTGTTTTTTTTAAGAACTATCGTCGTATAAAAGATTATGCTCATTTAAAAATCATGGGAGATGGACAGTTTATAGGCGCTTAGGGGCTTCTCTCTCTAGTGTTTATGCAGACATTTCCTTTGAAATTTATCACGTGTTAGCCTCTCATTGATGCAGATATGGGTCCCACTAAAAGGGAAAACGTCTTGAGCTTAGACGTTTCACCCATTTGTCAAGTGTGAAATAGTTATTTGCACACTTTCATCTAAACTCGATAACTTCTCAATCATATCAAGCACCCCTACCCATGCCTTTTCCTTTTCTTCACGATTATCTTTTTCATATTGAAATACCGGATTGAGCCAATAAGCTGCTGCATGAAGACTTTTGCGTAACATCTTATCCCAACAAGCATCAATAATATCAACATACCTCTTATAGTTACGTCATTTCCTTTTAAACAACTCTTTGATTCCTTTTCTTATCCTAAGCATACCTTCATAAACATTACCTAATGAAGGTTTTTCGTTGGAATCACATATACGCAAAACGCTCAAGATAGGACTCATCACCTGAATTGTTATAAAAATTATCCCAAAACTTCTCATCTAAGATAGTTTGTTTCACATCGCTAGCTTTAGTCACTTTCAACACCTTCTTGAAATCAATAGATGTTACTAAAGCTTGCAAATCGTACTTATGATCACGTAAACTCTTCAGTGCAAGGAATAATGTGCCAAATCGGGTGGCCCCAGGACGGATAATTTCTGTCCAACCGGGTCTTTTTCTGAACCAATTTATAGTCCACTTGTGGTTGTAGATGAAACCTGTAATTCGTGATGCAACTTGTATCAAAGTAGACACATCTTCCATTTCTGAAACATCCTTCAAGATCAAATTGATACAGTGTGAGCCGCACAAGGAGACCAAGAAATCATTGGATATTTATCACATAATAATCTTCCAGCATGTTAGTACATGATATGTGGACGCGACTCAGTTCGTTTCGGCTAAGGTTCGGCTCAAGTCTAACGTCACGACATTCCTCCGTCGTGCGTTCCAAAGTTCCATACACGAAGCTGGAGAGTCAAACCTTGAGCATTGGGCCAGAGATAACAAGATCTGGGCTGAACAAGTCGACGAAACAAGACTTGGGCCTCAACTGTTTGGGCCAAAGCCCAAGTCGACGAAACAAAGTGGATGTCGACGAAACATGTCTGTTTCGTCGACCTTGATCCTGTTTCGTCATCTTCTCATGCGTTTCGTCAAAGACTTGCTTGTGTTTCGTCGGGGCCTCTTCCATTTCGTCAATACTAGTGCTATATAAAGACCCTATCAGACAGAATAGAAGGGAGAGACCAGTGTGAGAGAACCCGAGAGAACCAGAGAGTTTACAGAGTGTGTTTGTAAACATTGTATTGTTTCTAGTATTAATACATTGTGTGTTAATCGTTGATTCTTGTGTTCTTATAATTGGTGGCTGGATCCTGGTGGCTGGATAATTGGTCAGTCACGCCTCCAAGCGGTGGTTCTCCGCAGGTGGATTTTGGGGGTGTGACAATCTTGGTGAACGATGCATTGTCAATGTTGGACATTTAACTTAATTAAAACATATTTTAAAGCTTAACGTTTAAAAGCACACCACAACCATAACATAGTTAAGTTGTCTTAATCCTTATGGATCTTAATACATAGGTCCCAAATGTTTTAAAAGTTGTCCAGAACATTTATTTAAACAAGACATGCATTAACAACCACAAGATACACCAAAATTCCCGAAGCCACGGGGTCGTGTAGGGACCTCTGCTGACAGTAGCAATAAATGAAGAAAGAGAAGAAGATGGCCACGGGCTGTTCTCACTAGACACAAGGCCATGGCCGGGGCTCTGTTCTGACTATAAATAGGGGTGCTTAGCTCACTTCAAAGGCATCCCTTGGCAAACCACTTCTCTCTCACTTTGCCACCACTCCACCACCACTATAACACCAACACCCACCACCATCATCCATTTTTCATATTTAGAGTGTGTAGTAGTCTCAGGATCCAAGATTGATCGTAAGAGTTCTTGTCAATCAAAGGCCATGCTTGACTAATCTCTTACATCACTTGGTGAAGACAAGTCGTCAATGTATTACTTTTGATTTTTAATCTTTCGGCACTTTTTAATTGGGTATGTATTAATGACTTTAATAACTAGTTTCTTATATTGAAAATGAATTTTCTTTACCATTTCTTCATGATGTCATTGATTTGCTCATTCATGTCTTTACGGTCTATATAAAGCGTGTTAACTACCCGGAAGGGGGTTAGAAGGGTGATTTGGTAAAGTTTTTGTCTCGTTTATTGTATAGATCCTGCGAGGACTTGGTTCAAGCTTACTAGGACCTCCTTCAATGCCCCAAAGGTATTGGATGGCGGGGGTGCGAATAGCTTGAACCCCTCATATGTAAACTACTATTAAAACATTAAACCGACTTCTTGGGATTGTATTCTTTCTAACTCAAACCACTTAGCCGAGGGTAACGTCACCTTCAAAAGAGGGGCCTACCACTTTTCGCATTAATAACTTATTTAATTATCTTTCAATATTCCAACCCTTTTGGATTGTATCCCCTGCTAACTCAAACCACTGGGTTGAGGGTAACGTCCCCTTCAAAAGTTACTCTCTTAAAAAGTCCGAAAGTACGAAAATCATCAAAGGGTACATTAAAGATGAGTTGGATCCAAGTGATTCTATCTTGTCTATTTGTTTTTCATTTTATTTATCTTTTTAATTTCTAGATTTATTTTCATGTTTAAAAACTCTTTTCAAAAAAATTAGATCGATTAGACGTTGACGATAAACCGGTATTAAAATCTCTTTTGTCCTTGGACGACCTCGGTATCTTACAAACACTATATTACGCTCGTGATGGGTGCACTTGCCCTAGTGTGTGTTTAGTGTTAGTACAATATCGTGTTTTATAAATTTAAAACTTGATTATTGCACAAAACGAGCTTAAAATATTAATAAAATCATGTCACGCTTAACGCACACCAAGTTTTTGGCGCTGCTGCTGGGGACACAAGGATTTTAAGAAATTTTAAAATCAACGGCCTAATTATTTTTAGCATTTTTTTTCTTTATTAGGATTTTTTTAGTTTTTATAAAAATATGTAGAACTCAGCACGGCCCGTGCCCGGTCAGACACAGGGTTGTGCCCATCATCTGTACTGCCAGTTTTTGTTTTCTGAGTTACAAAAGAGCGACCACGGGCCATGGAGGTGCACCACGGGGCCGTGCTGAACTCCCAAGTAACTGGGATCCAGAAAACAACAACTATAACACGACCACCGGTCATGGCCGCCATGGTGAAGGATCTGACCGACAATTCTTTTTTGTTTTAATCGTAGGACTTAAAACTCAATTGCAGGGGCCTGAAACCCCACACAGTGCATGAGCTCCGGTTCCGATAAAGACATAAAAGAACCTCTAGACGAACCCGAACGCTTTCTAAGAAAAAAACTAACAGCCAAGAATCAAAAGAAAGCTTCGGGGGATCAAATCCCGATGGTGGATCAACGTATCGTAATGGATTACCTGCGACCCACGATCGGTAACCTCGGAGCCGCCATCAATGCACCAAAGTGTACTTTTAGGTTTTTCAGAAAGATTTAAATCTTTTATTTCAGAAATATTAATTTCTGTTAATTTGAAAACCTTTTTAATCTTTTCAATTTGAACACTTCTTATTGGAAATTCTTTATCAAAATATAATTTGTTAGAATCATTCAAAGTATATGCAACGTCAAATGTTTCGCCATTCAAATTAGATGTTGACAACAAAAATTCTTTACTATACACCCGTTTTCCCGACGACTTTGAACTCCTGACATACGAACTCGAACTCCTGGATGTTGGTGCACTTGTGTCTGTACTTTGTCTGTATTCGGTCTATATGTAAACAATGTCCAAGTTAGCCTTGTAAGTTTGACCAAGTCAACTATCCTCCTAGTTTGACTTGGCCAAACAGTTGGTAAATATTGAAAGATGTTCTCTGTCGAAGGATAGCCTCGAAGGATACTGTTGATCCTTCGAGGTGATCGAAAGATAGGCTTCGAACGATAGACCTCGAAAGGTGATCTTTCGAGGTCCTTGCTGATCCTTCGAAAGCATCATATCCGAAAGATGATCCTTCGGACCATCTATCGGATCCTTCAACCAGACATCATGGGCTGGGTATATATATACCCATGCAGTGTAGTGTGAAAGATAGATGCACACTTAGAGAGACAGACAAGAGTTGAGAGCATTCTGTCCGAAACATTCACACACACACTTTGAGAGTTTGCAAACTGATTGCAAACATTGTGCTTGTAACTGGAACCTTCATACGTATTAATACAGTGGTGTTAATCGGTGAATTCTTGTGTGTTTGTTTCTCTACTTGCTTCATCCCGGTTTGCTTACTAGCTTGGATTCCGCACTCGCTAGTAGGTTTGTATAACAAGGTTTAGGTTCGTTAACCTCCGCGAAAAGGGACCTACAAGTGGTATCAGAGCTTGGCTCTTTACCTTGTTTAAAACCGGTTTGTTCGAGTTCTTTGGTGTGTTTGGACACTAGGTTTAGCACCCGTTTTGGTGGTTTTTCTTGCTTTTCTAAACTGAAAAACGGCTTCTAAACCATCGGGAGTGTTCAAGGTTGGGTTGGGTAACTTGAAAACTTGTTTTTAAGTGACTTTGATTTTTCCGGTCATATTCCGATTATCATTCCGGTGAACTGATTGAGGATAAGGTTGCCTATTTTTAGTAAACTTTTTGAAAGTCAAAAAGTTTGGTGAAAAGTTGTTGGCAGACCATATCCTTTCTGCCGAAAGTACTTCACCAACCCATCACCTTTTCACCAACCTGTCGTACTTTCTGTCAGTGTGTCAGACCTCGAAAGATACCTTTCGAGCTCGATAGATCATCCTTCGATCAAGGAGATTCGAAAGATAGCCATCCTTCGAACATTCTTCGAAGTCAGTGTGTTATCCTTCGAGTCAAGGAATCTTTTCGAAAGATCATCCTTCGAGTTACTGTTCATTTCGAAAGATAAGGATCCTTCGTGTAGGAGAATCTTTCGTATTAGTGTTCGAAAGATCAGTATCTTTCAAGTGTGAATCTGTCGAGACCTTTGTTCGAAAGATAAGGATCTTTCAATCTTCGAAAGATAAGGAGAATCTTTCGAAATCTTCTTTCGAAAGATAAGGATCCTTCGTACAGTCAATCTTTCGAAGTGATTGTTCGAAACTCAACAGTGATCTTACGAACATTGTTGATCCTTCGAACAAGTATTGATCTTTCGAACAGGTTGCATCTTTCGGTTCTTAACTGTTTGCACTTAACAGTTTGTGCTTGTGTAGATTCTCAATTAATATTTGATCAAAATGAGCTGTACAAGTCCATGGGATTGGAGTTTGGACTCACGATACAATCAAGAGTTAGTCACTGCTGCAGATTGGGCAAAGAGTATGATTCCACAGCCTTCAATCAGTGCAAGTCAATGGGCTTTGGTGTCAAAGCAAAATCAAAACATGCAGAATTTTGTAGTAGAACAAGGAGAAGGATATGCAGCTACTAGAAAGACACGCCAGGATCTGTTGAAGAAGAAATTCGAATCATTTCATTTCTTAGAGAATGAAACCCTAAATGATATGACTACTCGTTATTATCCTTTGATGTGTGAAATGTGTTATTCTGGTGTTCGTACATCCCAACAGGAAATGGTAGCACGGTTTGCTGATGCTCTACCTCCAAAGTGGAGCCCATTCATAGAGTTTTTAAAGCATACGGGCGTTTTAGATGCTGTCAATGTTAATATCTATGAATTCATTCAGAAGTTGGAGCAAAAGAACGAAGTGGAAATTCGAAAAGCCAGAAGGATTACACCTACTCAAAGCACAGAAGTGTATTTGCCTGGTTTTGGTCCTTCAGCTAGTTCTAGTTCTGTTCAGCAACCGAAGCTTCAAACGGAGTTTGAATCCAATACAAGCTCTTCTCCGTGTCCACAGTTCAATCAAATCCAAGTACAAGCCCAAGTTTCCACAACACAGCCTCAACTTGATCCAAGTGTCGATTGTGGTCCGGTCATACAGTTGGGAAACGGTGATCAAACAAGAACTGCTTTCTATGCTGAAATTGTCAAAAATGTCAATGATGATGAACCTTCGGGAAATGATGACAGTTCAGGATATAGTGGCAGCTCGGATGAAGAATCAGGTTTAAATGAAGAATCAGATTTAAACGAAAGAACTGATTCTGAAGCTGAAGCTGATAACTTGTCGGATGATGCCAAGGAGACAAAAGTTCAAAAATCTGATTTGATCAAGAAAGCTGATGTTACATCGAGCGAAATGGAGAAGATTCTCACTGAAGATGGATCTTTCTCTTCTCAGACTGTCTTTGTGGATAATGTCACAGATTCTACAAGTCAGGTTCAAGCTAAAACTCCTAGCATATGTAGTGATTGTGCCGATATGAAACTTAAATGTGATGAATTGAAACGTGAATCTGAAACGGTTCATAGTCACAATCAAAGTTTGGTTATTGAATTGTCCAAGTGCAGAGAGGCAAACATGGTGTTAACTCAAAACGAAAAAGATTTTAAATCTGTAATTGAAACCCTAAAGAAAAGTGTTTCCGAATTGAATAAAGTTGTTTATCATAAACAAGTTAGTATTAACGATTATATTAATCTTGTTGAGGAAACCAAAAAGGAGTTAGCCATTGCCAAATGCGAGCATGATGCTATCAAGCAAAAGTTGGAGAGTTATTCTAACTCCCGATTTGTGCTCGATCACATCATAGACGTTCAAAAACTGAAAGGTAATGTGAAAGGTGTAGGGTATAAGGCGTGTCCACCCCCCTTGATGAACAACTATACCAAGATGCCCGATGAAGAGGAAATGCCTCGGTATGAACCCAGTGTGCCTCTTAACGTTGAGGAATTTGCTACTGGACTAGGGTTCAAACCGGACAATTCATCGGAGGGCTCATCTGATAACAAAGAAAAGTCATCATGTGCTTCAAATCAAAGTCCTCCAACTATTGAGGAATGTGATTCTTCAGATGATGAATCAGATGTGAATGAACAGGATGAATCACTTGATGAGGCGAAAGGAGTAGAAATTCCAATTGAGAATCATATTCTTTGTGATCCTCCTACTCCTGTCGTTCAACCTGTTGCCAAGAAAGTGATAAATCCTGTCAAAGATGTCAAGAATGACAAAGAAAGTGTGTTTGCTGTTAAAAGCTATAATTTGTTGTACACTTTGGTCGGAGATGTTAAAATCTATTCAAACAATGATTTTCCAATTAAAAATGTCAATCCATCCTTGATTGATAAAGTTTTTGAAGATAACACGAGCAAGTTTTTGGGAAAGACGATCCCTGGAGTTACTGTAACTCAATGTGATCCAATTCCAAAGGCTGAAATCAGAAAACAATTTGGAAATCAGAAATCACCGACAAAGCAACAACCAATTGCTTTTAAGGGTAAACAACAACAACGAGCTCCAAAGCCAAAGGCTAAGGTTGAGTCAAAAGGAGCTCGTTACAAGAAGAAAGCAAAAGATGTTAAATTTGTAGCATCAAGGGGTACGGACAAAATTGAGACTTTTGCAAACAAATCAAACACCGATTTTGTACAACAAGTCAAGATTTTGAAACGAAATAGCGATAACAATTACACCCAACACACAAACGGGTGTGATGAAAGAGCAAGTACCTCAGGTTCTACAGGTTCGACATCTGCTAGTCGAACAAATTCTCCTAAGTTTGCTGAAAGGAGAACTTGTTTCAAATGTGGGAAGTTTGGGCACATCATTAAAGACTGCACAAATTCGCCCAAACCAAATTTTGTTGAAAGAACCCCCTCTGAACAAGGTCACTCACAACGTCGTCTTGTTTCTCCAAAACGTGATAAACGCACAATTAAAGAACAAGAAACAAAACAACGACGTAAAAATGTAAAAGTGATCGAAAAGGCTTTAAAACCGGAAACGGCGGTTAAACGGAAACCGAGTTTGTCACAACCATTAAAACCAGAAATTGTACATAATACACAATCTGGTAAACAAAAACAAAAATCTGGTAAACAAAAACAAACTTGGAAACCTAAATCAGGTGAAAGTTCAGGAGGAGGTGTTGTGCTTGAAAATTATCAGGAAATTGAAATTACACTTCTTGATTCTCAGGGGCAACCCAAGTCTATGAAGGCTTGGGTCCCCCTCTCCAACTAATCTCTGAGTGAGTGTGCAGGAAGTTCCAGGAGGAACTATCGATAGTCATAGGATTATTGATAGTGGAATGTCCTTGCACAAGATAGGCGACAGAAGAAATTGTTGCCTTTGATGGAGAGAAAGAAAAGAAAAAGAAAATGTGGTTGAATGATGGTGCAAAATTCGACCAAATGAAGCATGAGCCAAAATTTGGTCTTTATGGTTTTTGATCGGGTCCTCAGGAAAGAATACAATGAAATGTGTGCAGAAGCCTAGGGATAGATTGAACATCCGCACACCATCTCTGAAAGAGAAAGACAGAGACCTTCGCTGGTGTAATTAAAGACCAGCTGGACCCGGAGGTTTATGATCTTGTTGCTGTCAAGAGATTATTCAGTAGCTACAAAATCGACATTGAAGGCCACACCGGGTGGATATCCAGTTTGGGAGAATGCTCAGATTCCTTGCAATGCACGAAATAGTTGCAGGATACGGTTTTTAAAAATTTCTAATCTCTCCTATACTTGTTGATTTTTAAGCTGCTTTATGAATTATTATCATCTCATACAGCACTCTTTGGCCTGACACGTTGATCTCAAATATCACCTCACACGTGATTGTTTCTTTGTGAAACTCGTCAATGTTGTCATGGTCCGCACCGCTTACCGACATGCCAACTCACTTTTCCAAAATCTGTTAAATCTTTTCTGATAAAACTTAATTTTGGTAAACGGCATTAAGGTCAAGCAAGAGTAAACCAACATCGGAAAATCATTTTTGTAAATATCTTTGTGTTTTAAATTTATCTTAGTTTATTGATTTTAGGGGGAGTAAATCCAAAAATTTGAAAATCCAAAACATCGAAAAATTTCAAAAACACAAAAACAATAGAAAAACAAAAATGAGTTTCCTGGAGAGCAAAAGAGAAAATGATAGTACATCAGTGGTCTATCCAAACCTCTTTAAACCTTAAATGAAAAACGATAAGCAGCTCTATATAAGATGTATCGGTAGGCTCACAATCATTTTAAAGTGTGCAGGGTGATATAAATCTTAATCGACTGAAGACCAGGTGGGAACCATTCATTGGCATATGGTCTTAGTACCGAAATTTCGTTTGATAGATTGCCGAGGTTCTGAGATATTCGGTCTTTATGCTGCTTATCATCTGGGTATCATGGTTGTATCTTTTACCAAAAAATAACGGGGACGCAAGTCTAGATCTTCCATGATACTATACATACGTGTACATATTACATACTGCATTCGACCTCAATAAGTGATAAACAATCACATGTCCAAATCAAATAAGTGATAAAAATATCACATTTATCCGGGTGTCAAGTTCGTCTCTCTGCTGTACGGAAGTACTGACCTGTTCACGGACTTGCTCCTGTGCCCTCATGCATACGAAAATCAAGTTCCTCATCAATAAGTGATTATATCACATAGGGCTTGTTTTCAATTCAAAATAAGTGAGTATCTCACATTTTATACGGTCAAACAGATGATAATCGGTATACTCACCGGTAAGATGAACTCTCGTGCATACCTTGATACGGGAATGTGTCGTGATGTGGATGAACACCGGTCGGTAAGTATAAAACATACCTTAAAGTATCCCCTCGCCATGATTACATCTGATAAGTTGAGCTTAAGTGGACAACAATACCGATAATTGTTATAGGATGCTTATCTTAATGTTAACTAACTGAACAACAAGAGTGTTTTGGCATGACCGTACACTGATATGATTCTCTTACCCTCGAAACTCGCAAAAAGAATGTCTGTATATATTTATTTACTGCTTAACTCTTATTGTTTTTCTTTTAAACAGTTTCGTCGTTTGGTGCATATCAGCACGACATTAGCGGTGATGTCGTTTGATAACACTCAAAGGATTTTAAATTGTTGTCTTTTAATTTCAAAAATACCAAAAAGATTTTAGGCGTGTTTTAATATAAACTTTATAAAAGCCAAAAAGATTTTCTTTCTACTTTATTTTCGATCGTACGATGTTGGAGCTCGAGTCTTCGTTACCTGAAACCTGAACGAAAACCTAATTGACTAAATCTTCATAAACGGTCAAAATTTGCATGTTTGAAAGTTAAAGACTAAAACTTGACAAATTTATTAAACTTTCAAACTGTCGGACAGTGTTTGATTGTGACATGGTCATTCGTGTGTCATTTGTTTATACTATATTCCAAGCAGTTGTTCTCATTATGCGTTTAGATTTCTTGCATGTGCAGATTCTAAAGGCTAGGAGAACATGGTCGATGACAAGCTTCGGGATGAAGACACAACGTGAAGGCACTCAACTGATGAAGATGATCGAGTTGCCGCTGGCCATCATCAACACCACCAGGATCTCACTTCATAAAGATAAAGTCTTTTCACGAGCATAACTCAAGGGGGAGCTTATGTTAAGGGGGAGTTTGTCAACACACTTTCTACATGATTCGGGTAGTTTGTTGATACACTCTCTGCTTTCAAGACGTGAAGACTTTGAAGATCCTCCGACATTGAAGACTTGAAAGGACATCAGAGTTTTGGGAACTCGAAGACCAAAGACCGTCGAAGTTCGAGACGAGTCTACAACTATAGAAGATAAAGACAAAGCTACAGCCAAGGGGGAGTTTGTTGGTGCACTTGTGTCTGTACTTTGTCTGTATTCGGTCTATATGTAAACAATGTCCAAGTTAGCCTTGTAAGTTTGACCAAGTCAACTATCCTCCTAGTTTGACTTGGCCAAACAGTTGGTAAATATTGAAAGATGTTCTCTGTCGAAGGATAGCCTCGAAGGATACTGTTGATCCTTCGAGGTGATCGAAAGATAGGCTTCGAACGATAGACCTCGAAAGGTGATCTTTCGAGGTCCTTGCTGATCCTTCGAAAGCATCATATCCGAAAGATGATCCTTCGGACCATCTATCGGATCCTTCGACCAGACATCATGGGCTGGGTATATATATACCCATGCAGTGTAGTGTGAAAGATAGATGCACACTTAGAGAGACAGACAAGAGTTGAGAGCATTCTGTCCGAAACATTCACACACACACTTTGAGAGTTTGCAAACTGATTGTAAACATTGTGCTTGTAACTGGAACCTTCATACGTATTAATACAGTGGTGTTAATCGGTGAATTCTTGTGTGTTTGTTTCTCTACTTGCTTCATCCCGGTTTGCTTACTAGCTTGGATTCCGCACTCGCTAGTAGGTTTGTATAACAAGGTTTAGGTTCGTTAACCTCCGCGAAAAGGGACCTACAAGTGGTATCAGAGCTTGGCTCTTTACCTTGTTTAAAACCGGTTTGTTCGAGTTCTTTGGTGTGTTTGGACACTAGGTTTAGCACCCGTTTTGGTGGTTTTTCTTGCTTTTCTAAACTGAAAAACGGCTTCTAAACCATCGGGAGTGTTCAAGGTTGGGTTGGGTAACTTGAAAACTTGTTTTTAAGTGACTTTGATTTTTCCGGTCATATTCCGATTATCATTCCGGTGAACTGATTGAGGATAAGGTTGCCTATTTTTAGTAAACTTTTTGAAAGTCAAAAAGTTTGGTGAAAAGTTGTTGGCAGACCATATCCTTTCTGCCGAAAGTACTTCACCAACCCATCACCTTTTCACCAACCTGTCGTACTTTCTGTCAGTGTGTCAGACCTCGAAAGATACCTTTCGAGCTCGATAGATCATCCTTCGATCAAGGAGATTCGAAAGATAGCCATCCTTCGAACATTCTTCGAAGTCAGTGTGTTATCCTTCGAGTCAAGGAATCTTTTCGAAAGATCATCCTTCGAGTTACTGTTCATTTCGAAAGATAAGGATCCTTCGTGTAGGAGAATCTTTCGTATTAGTGTTCGAAAGATCAGTATCTTTCAAGTGTGAATCTGTCGAGACCTTTGTTCGAAAGATAAGGATCTTTCAATCTTCGAAAGATAAGGAGAATCTTTCGAAATCTTCTTTCGAAAGATAAGGATCCTTCGTACAGTCAATCTTTCGAAGTGATTGTTCGAAACTCAACAGTGATCTTACGAACATTGTTGATCCTTCGAACAAGTATTGATCTTTCGAACAGGTTGCATCTTTCGGTTCTTAACTGTTTGCACTTAACAGTTTGTGCTTGTGTAGATTCTCAATTAATATTTGATCAAAATGAGCTGTACAAGTCCATGGGATTGGAGTTTGGACTCACGATACAATCAAGAGTTAGTCACTGCTGCAGATTGGGCAAAGAGTATGATTCCACAACCTTCAATCAGTGCAAGTCAATGGGCTTTGGTGTCAAAGCAAAATCAAAACATGCAGAATTTTGTAGTAGAACAAGGAGAAGGATATGCAGCTACTAGAAAGACACGCCAGGATCTGTTGAAGAAGAAATTCGAATCATTTCATTTCTTAGAGAATGAAACCCTAAATGATATGACTACTCGTTATTATCCTTTGATGTGTGAAATGTGTTATTCTGGTGTTCGTACATCCCAACAGGAAATGGTAGCACGGTTTGCTGATGCTCTACCTCCAAAGTGGAGCCCATTCATAGAGTTTTTAAAGCATACGGGCGTTTTAGATGCTGTCAATGTTAATATCTATGAATTCATTCAGAAGTTGGAGCAAAAGAACGAAGTGGAAATTCGAAAAGCCAGAAGGATTACACCTACTCAAAGCACAGAAGTGTATTTGCCTGGTTTTGGTCCTTCAGCTAGTTCTAGTTCTGTTCAGCAACCGAAGCTTCAAACGGAGTTTGAATCCAATACAAGCTCTTCTCCGTGTCCACAGTTCAATCAAATCCAAGTACAAGCCCAAGTTTCCACAACACAGCCTCAACTTGATCCAAGTGTCGATTGTGGTCCGGTCATACAGTTGGGAAACGGTGATCAAACAAGAACTGCTTTCTATGCTGAAATTGTCAAAAATGTCAATGATGATGAACCTTCGGGAAATGATGACAGTTCAGGATATAGTGGCAGCTCGGATGAAGAATCAGGTTTAAATGAAGAATCAGATTTAAACGAAAGAACTGATTCTGAAGCTGAAGCTGATAACTTGTCGGATGATGCCAAGGAGACAAAAGTTCAAAAATCTGATTTGATCAAGAAAGCTGATGTTACATCGAGCGAAATGGAGAAGATTCTCACTGAAGATGGATCTTTCTCTTCTCAGACTGTCTTTGTGGATAATGTCACAGATTCTACAAGTCAGGTTCAAGCTAAAACTCCTAGCATATGTAGTGATTGTGCCGATATGAAACTTAAATGTGATGAATTGAAACGTGAATCTGAAACGATTCATAGTCACAATCAAAGTTTGGTTATTGAATTGTCCAAGTGCAGAGAGGCAAACATGGTGTTAACTCAAAACGAAAAAGATTTTAAATCTGTAATTGAAACCCTAAAGAAAAGTGTTTCCGAATTGAATAAAGTTGTTTATCATAAACAAGTTAGTATTAACGATTATATTAATCTTGTTGAGGAAACCAAAAAGGAGTTAGCCATTGCCAAATGCGAGCATGATGCTATCAAGCAAAAGTTGGAGAGTTATTCTAACTCCCGATTTGTGCTCGATCACATCATAGACGTTCAAAAACTGAAAGGTAATGTGAAAGGTGTAGGGTATAAGGCGTGTCCACCCCCCTTGATGAACAACTATACCAAGATGCCCGATGAAGAGGAAATGCCTCGGTATGAACCCAGTGTGCCTCTTAACGTTGAGGAATTTGCTACTGGACTAGGGTTCAAACCGGACAATTCATCGGAGGGCTCATCTGATAACAAAGAAAAGTCATCATGTGCTTCAAATCAAAGTCCTCCAACTATTGAGGAATGTGATTCTTCAGATGATGAATCAGATGTGAATGAACAGGATGAATCACTTGATGAGGCGAAAGGAGTAGAAATTCCAATTGAGAATCATATTCTTTGTGATCCTCCTACTCCTGTCGTTCAACCTGTTGCCAAGAAAGTGATAAATCCTGTCAAAGATGTCAAGAATGACAAAGAAAGTGTGTTTGCTGTTAAAAGCTATAATTTGTTGTACACTTTGGTCGGAGATGTTAAAATCTATTCAAACAATGATTTTCCAATTAAAAATGTCAATCCATCCTTGATTGATAAAGTTTTTGAAGATAACACGAGCAAGTTTTTGGGAAAGACGATCCCTGGAGTTACTGTAACTCAATGTGATCCAATTCCAAAGGCTGAAATCAGAAAACAATTTGGAAATCAGAAATCACCGACAAAGCAACAACCAATTGCTTTTAAGGGTAAACAACAACAACGAGCTCCAAAGCCAAAGGCTAAGGTTGAGTCAAAAGGAGCTCGTTACAAGAAGAAAGCAAATGATGTTAAATTTGTAGCATCAAGGGGTACGGACAAAATTGAGACTTTTGCAAACAAATCAAACACCGATTTTGTACAACAAGTCAAGATTTTGAAACGAAATAGCGATAACAATTACACCCAACACACAAACGGGTGTGATGAAAGAGCAAGTACCTCAGGTTCTACAGGTTCGACATCTGCTAGTCGAACAAATTCTCCTAAGTTTGCTGAAAGGAGAACTTGTTTCAAATGTGGGAAGTTTGGGCACATCATTAAAGACTGCACAAATTCGCCCAAACCAAATTTTGTTGAAAGAACCCCCTCTGAACAAGGTCACTCACAACGTCGTCTTGTTTCTCCAAAACGTGATAAACGCACAATTAAAGAACAAGAAACAAAACAACGACGTAAAAATGTAAAAGTGATCGAAAAGGCTTTAAAACCGGAAACGGCGGTTAAACGGAAACCGAGTTTGTCACAACCATTAAAACCAGAAATTGTACATAATACACAATCTGGTAAACAAAAACAAAAATCTGGTAAACAAAAACAAACTTGGAAACCTAAATCAGGTGAAAGTTCAGGAGGAGGTGTTGTGCTTGAAAATTATCAGGAAATTGAAATTACACTTCTTGATTCTCAGGGGCAACCCAAGTCTATGAAGGCTTGGGTCCCCCTCTCCAACTAATCTCTGAGTGAGTGTGCAGGAAGTTCCAGGAGGAACTATCGATAGTCATAGGATTATTGATAGTGGAATGTCCTTGCACAAGATAGGCGACAGAAGAAATTGTTGCCTTTGATGGAGAGAAAGAAAAGAAAAAGAAAATGTGGTTGAATGATGGTGCAAAATTCGACCAAATGAAGCATGAGCCAAAATTTGGTCTTTATGGTTTTTGATCGGGTCCTCAGGAAAGAATACAATGAAATGTGTGCAGAAGCCTAGGGATAGATTGAACATCCGCACACCATCTCTGAAAGAGAAAGACAGAGACCTTCGCTGGTGTAATTAAAGACCAGCTGGACCCGGAGGTTTATGATCTTGTTGCTGTCAAGAGATTATTCAGTAGCTACAAAATCGACATTGAAGGCCACACCGGGTGGATATCCAGTTTGGGAGAATGCTCAGATTCCTTGCAATGCACGAAATAGTTGCAGGATACGGTTTTTAAAAATTTCTAATCTCTCCTATACTTGTTGATTTTTAAGCTGCTTTATGAATTATTATCATCTCATACAGCACTCTTTGGCCTGACACGTTGATCTCAAATATCACCTCACACGTGATTGTTTCTTTGTGAAACTCGTCAATGTTGTCATGGTCCGCACCGCTTACCGACATGCCAACTCACTTTTCCAAAATCTGTTAAATCTTTTCTGATAAAACTTAATTTTGGTAAACGGCATTAAGGTCAAGCAAGAGTAAACCAACATCGGAAAATCATTTTTGTAAATATCTTTGTGTTTTAAATTTATCTTAGTTTATTGATTTTAAGGGGAGTAAATCCAAAAATCTGAAAATCCAAAACATCGAAAAATTTCAAAAACACAAAAACAATAGAAAAACAAAAATGAGTTTCCTGGAGAGCAAAAGAGAAAATGATAGTACATCAGTGGTCTATCCAAACCTCTTTAAACCTTAAATGAAAAACGATAAGCAGCTCTATATAAGATGTATCGGTAGGCTCACAATCATTTTAAAGTGTGCAGGGTGATATAAATCTTAATCGACTGAAGACCAGGTGGGAACCATTCATTGGCATATGGTCTTAGTACCGAAATTTCGTTTGATAGATTGCCGAGGTTCTGAGATATTCGGTCTTTATGCTGCTTATCATCTGGGTATCATGGTTGTATCTTTTACCAAAAAATAACGGGGACGCAAGTCTAGATCTTCCATGATACTATACATACGTGTACATATTACATACTGCATTCGACCTCAATAAGTGATAAACAATCACATGTCCAAATCAAATAAGTGATAAAAATATCACATTTATCCGGGTGTCAAGTTCGTCTCTCTGCTGTACGGAAGTACTGACCTGTTCACGGACTTGCTCCTGTGCCCTCATGCATACGAAAATCAAGTTCCTCATCAATAAGTGATTATATCACATAGGGCTTGTTTTCAATTCAAAATAAGTGAGTATCTCACATTTTATACGGTCAAACAGATGATAATCGGTATACTCACCGGTAAGATGAACTCTCGTGCATACCTTGATACGGGAATGTGTCATGATGTGGATGAACACCGGTCGGTAAGTATAAAACATACCTTAAAGTATCCCCTCGCCATGATTACATCTGATAAGTTGAGCTTAAGTGGACAACAATACCGATAATTGTTATAGGATGCTTATCTTAATGTTAACTAACTGAACAACAAGAGTGTTTTGGCATGACCGTACACTGATATGATTCTCTTACCCTCGAAACTCGCAAAAAGAATGTCTGTATATATTTATTTACTGCTTAACTCTTATTGTTTTTCTTTTAAACAGTTTCGTCGTTTGGTGCATATCAGCACGGCATTAGCGGTGATGTCGTTTGATAACACTCAAAGGATTTTAAATTGTTGTCTTTTAATTTCAAAAATACCAAAAAGATTTTAGGCGTGTTTTAATATAAACTTTATAAAAGCCAAAAAGATTTTCTTTCTACTTTATTTTCGATCGTACGATGTTGGAGCTCGAGTCTTCGTTACCTGAAACCTGAACGAAAACCGAATTGACTAAATCTTCATAAACGGTCAAAATTTGCATGTTTGAAAGTTAAAGACTAAAACTTGACAAATTTATTAAACTTTCAAACTGTCGGACAGTGTTTGATTGTGACATGGTCATTCGTGTGTCATTTGTTTATACTATATTCCAAGCAGTTGTTCTCATTATGCGTTTAGATTTCTTGCATGTGCAGATTCTAAAGGCTAGGAGAACATGGTCGATGACAAGCTTCGGGATGAAGACACAACGTGAAGGCACTCAACTGATGAAGATGATCGAGTTGCCGCTGGCCATCATCAACACCACCAGGATCTCACTTCATAAAGATAAAGTCTTTTCACGAGCATAACTCAAGGGGGAGCTTATGTTAAGGGGGAGTTTGTCAACACACTTTCTACATGATTCGGGTAGTTTGTTGATACACTCTCTGCTTTCAAGACGTGAAGACTTTGAAGATCCTCCGACATTGAAGACTTGAAAGGACATCAGAGTTTTGGGAACTCGAAGACCAAAGACCGTCGAAGTTCGAGACGAGTCTACAACTATAGAAGATAAAGACAAAGCTACAGCCAAGGGGGAGTTTGTTGGTGCACTTGTGTCTGTACTTTGTCTGTATTCGGTCTATATGTAAACAATGTCCAAGTTAGCCTTGTAAGTTTGACCAAGTCAACTATCCTCCTAGTTTGACTTGGCCAAACAGTTGGTAAATATTGAAAGATGTTCTCTGTCGAAGGATAGCCTCGAAGGATACTGTTGATCCTTCGAGGTGATCGAAAGATAGGCTTCGAACGATAGACCTCGAAAGGTGATCTTTCGAGGTCCTTGCTGATCCTTCGAAAGCATCATATCCGAAAGATGATCCTTCGGACCATCTATCGGATCCTTCGACCAGACATCATGGGCTGGGTATATATATACCCATGCAGTGTAGTGTGAAAGATAGATGCACACTTAGAGAGACAGACAAGAGTTGAGAGCATTCTGTCCGAAACATTCACACACACACTTTGAGAGTTTGCAAACTGATTGTAAACATTGTGCTTGTAACTGGAACCTTCATACGTATTAATACAGTGGTGTTAATCGGTGAATTCTTGTGTGTTTGTTTCTCTACTTGCTTCATCCCGGTTTGCTTACTAGCTTGGATTCCGCACTCGCTAGTAGGTTTGTATTGTCACACCCCGACCACGTAAAACAACAAAACGTGGCGGAAACGTCGGGGAGTGTTGTAACAGAATCATTGTTTCACAACCATGGATTAAATAGTTTTGTTTCATTGAATTATTGAATTCAATGTTTTGGTACAATTTAAAATAAAACAAATAATTGTTTCTCAGTTTTAAGTCGCTAAGGCACAAGTCCATCCTATATGTAGCGTGCATCAACAATCATCACATAGCAGTACCTGAAACATATATGAAAATATGGTACGTCAGCATAAAAATGCCTGTGAGTAACATAGGATTTTGTGTATTAGATTCATGGCTTTAGATAATATGAGAAAAGGTTTTATGTTTTTCAAAATAGCCATGAATCTAATGTAAAAGTTTTGTTTCTGAAAATGTGTCGTTTTGGAAAACGGGTTTATAGTATAGACAAAAATATACTTTGGTTTTGAAAAGTTTGTACAAATAGTATATCATAGTATACTTTAGTTTTGAAATAGTTAAATGGATAGTATATCAAAATATACTTTAGTAATTAAAATAATAGTTTCGGTAGTATATCTCAAGTATACTTTGGTTTAAGAATAAAAGTATTGGTAGTATATCAAATTATACTTTGGTTTGTAAATAGCATATCAACTATGCTTTGGTTAAAAGTAGCATATCAACTATGCTTTAGATAGTATATCAAAATATACTTTAGTTTAAAATACAAAGTTGGTAGTATATCAAACTATACTTTGGAAAACAGTAGCATATCAAACTATGCTTTGGGTAGTATATCAAAATATACTTTAGTTTATAATAACAAAGTATGTTAAAACATATGTTGGATTTTGTACTTAGTATATCAAAATATACTTTGGTAGATCACATTTGAGAGCACATCAAACTGTACTTTTGTAGTATATCAACATATACAAAGAGAGTGTGATTTGGTATTCAACAAAGCCTTAGTGTATCAAACTACACTTTGGAGACTATAGAAATACCACAAAGGCAATTTCTATTTCGTTAAAATTTGGTTTCTGACATTCCATACAACAGGAATGGGGTGTCTAGTCCTATAGCGCTATATCATACTACCAATCGGCTGGGTGAATGTATAAAAATGGTACAATCCAACAATTTGTTTATTTAGTTTTGGAAAAATCAGTGTTTAAGCCATAGGAAATCGTTTAATTTGTCAAAAGAATGTGTACTAAACATGTATAATCATGTAGTTTAAAATCAGGAAAATAACAGATAGGCATATATGTTTCACCCCAAAACATTTGAAAACATTAAAAGAGGGGACTATGTACTCACTTGAGATTGCAAGTATCCTTGATTAAGTGTCCTAACAAAGCTCGGAAAATCAAGGAATCAAGTGGCACCTTGAATGGATCACTATGTTAAACAATCGGATCCTAAGTCGGGAGATAGGATAGAATGAAGTTCTATAAATCAAATGAGTATTGCAACTCATATGGTATGATTTAATAGAGCTAGCATTCTGATTGGAAGGCCTACCTAAGTGCTTTTGACCCGTTTCGACACATTATGGTAACATAAGCCACTATAATGCGTCGTTTGCGTAAAACTATGTTCGGATGGTAATCTATGTGCTATGTCAAGTCTTACATGCCCAATTATCCCTAAACATGTTATTAAATCAGATTATATGTCAAAAATATGTTCACATAATCAAAATACGGATTTTAGCTTCAAAAGGGCATTTTGGTCATTTACTATGGGCATACAAGCTAACTAGCAAATGACTAACCAATCCTAGGTGATCATAAGGTTATAACCTCAGTGGTTATTCCCTATGAATCTATGATCACTTACTAAGCTTGGTCGGATCCTAAAGATCGACCAAACGGGTCGGGTTCGGAAGTATAAGCGGTTGTTTAGACCGCTTACCTTATGACCCTAAACAAGCACAGACTAATAGTGTCGAGTTAGACATGTCAAAACATGTTTAACCTACTGATTTGGTATCAAAACAAAGTGTTTTGATACCCTAAAGTAGTTCCGTTGCAAAATGCGTGCTAAAACGCATTTTGACCGAAACTTTGACTCGACACTACAACTAGCTAACGTGGTAATCAGCGGTTATAATCACGAAGGATTATAACTATCGTGATTACAATCACGTGTCAAAGTTCAATTGAACTTTGACTTGACCAATTGATGGTCAAAACCGAAAGTCAAACACTGTTTGACTTTTTGCACTACATAAGGAAAAAGCAAGAAAAAGAATGAAAGAAGACTCACAATAGTCCTTGCTATCTTTTCTACAAAGAAGACAAGTCCCAAAAAGCTTAGAAGAGAGCTCCAAAGCAGATTAGAGAAGATAAGAGAGGAATGAGCAAGGAATGAAGTGAACTTGATGGCTATTTATAGTTGTAGTGGATTAACAAGATCATTCCACTTGTTTTTCTTAGCCATTAAGCATTAATCCTAGCCACACAAGTGTAATAAGCAGGTACAAAGCCTTGGAGAGGTGGTAACTTGGTTACCACACAAAGAAATTGCAAGATTGGCCCCTGAAATTACAAACTGTTGCTGAAAACACATATTCTGCCCAGATGAGGCACTCGCGTAGCGCTAGGGCATAGGCCTTAGGGTTCGCGCTACGCTAGCATGTATCAGGTTCAGCAAAGTTTCAAAATTGACAGAAATGGTCCCTGCACGTGTTTAAAGCCTTTTTCGATGCGTTTAAACCCCGTTAACCTCATTTCAAGGCTCTAAAATGAAGTTAAAGCATAGGGGACTCAAAACATGCTCAAAAATATCTCGGATGTCGGTTCGTTTGGTCGTACGGTCACGTTGTTCGGTTATTTACGACGAAACTCGAACGGACGCGAAAACGATCCAAATTAAGCGACGAATGGAATTTTTGCATGGCGATCACTAAAACAAAAATATTTTAGTGTGTACAAAAATTTTGGATGTCCAGATGTGTCCAGAACGTAAGATATGCGCGAAAATGCAAACTTACGCCGTTTATGACACTTTTAGTCCCTGTAAGATCATATAAGCATGTTTTCACACACCGAACCTATCAAAGCTTATTTCTAAGCCATATTTAGGTTATATATGGTATGTTTAACTTATGATCAAGTTTCGAACTGTTCGACACCATACGAATCGGTATAGTTTCGCAGTTTGACACAAATAGTCCCTGCGATCGAATAAACTTGTTTTCGCCATACCAAACCTTCCAAAACTTATTTCTAAGTTATGTAAAGGTCATTTAAGGTATGTTAAGCCTATTCCACTATTCCGGAGTGTTTGTCGCGCTAAACTGATTACGTTTACGCACCAGTGCGCGTATAACTTTCCAGAAAGCGATTTAAAGCTCGGAATTGAACAAGAATTGATATGTGCGAAAGATACACATATTTATACAAATCCCCAGTATGAAACACAATGTTTCATAGGTTTGGCATTTGTTTGGTGTTCGAGGTGACACAGGTGTCACAGTCTCCCCTACTTTAGGAAATTTCGTCCCGAAATTTAATTCTAGAGGAAACTTGTGAAGACAACTGTGATCGTTTCGCTTTTGAATGAATCCTCCGTTTCCCAAAGTAAAACTCTAGGTTACGTTTGGATTCTTAGCGAATCTGATAACTGCCAGAATGTCCTTGTTGCAGTAACAAAAACATGGGGTTTTGAACAACGGATAGGAGAATGTTTTCCTATGAAGACTATTATAGGAAACTTGTGTGTGCTCGAAATCAGAGTCGGAGATCGCAAAATAAATGACATTGGCCAAGGTCCAGGACTTCTAGTAATTTAAATAACGCTACCTTCGCAATGTAATAAGGAACACTTATATATAGGAAGTACCAGCGGCGTATCCACCATGCCCTTTTACATTGCTCCCGTCTCGTTATTCTCATCACTATAGGTCTTAACACATGACAAAATTTGTTGTGGTTTCTGTGCACTGAATTCCATAATTACGTATGCATCCATAATTACGTAATCCCTTGCACAGTCCGCACAATTCATTTCATAATGTGTGGGGTAAAATCAATCGAATAAACATGAAATGACTTGACTAGATCACCAAAAGATCTTTTTAATTAAATCAACGAACGATCTTTTTAACTAGATCAACACATGATCTCCTTATCTAGATCGTCGTATGATCTTTTTAAATAGACCATTTAAGGGATCTTTATAACTTGGAACCAAATAATCGTTTCGATACAGCACTTTGGAATCCAAGGTTCTTACTATTTGCATAGAAGCCCCTAAAGGATTTAAGATAGTACTTTGAGTATCCTTCAAAGAATCTAACATATAAAAATACGAAAGATTCTACCAGGACTTAGATAGCGAGCTTTGGAGTTACACATAGACACAAAATCACCAAATTGTGTATTCGTTAATTTAGTTATTAGCTCGTTTGTGAATTAATGTATTTTGAAGTACACTAGAAATCCAATCACGGACTTCAATTAGTACTTAAAACATCCTCAAGAATCTAACTATGAAGATAGGAAGATCTTATAAGGATTTGGAATTTGTTTCTGTCGTTTTATAACATTCGTTTTAGGATATATAAAGAATCCAATTAAGGACTTATGATAGCACCTTTATCAAATCAAAGATTTGAAATGGTACTTCAAGTATCTGATTAAGAATTGCACCTGTACTTTGTTTCTTAAAAGAAACTAGTACTTAGGATTTTTGGGGAGATCATAAATGATCATAGAATGAAGGAACCACAAGAGTAGTTTGTTCTGGAAAGAACATGGTTCTTTGGTGTCGGTATTGTAGGGGTATGCCAACACACAATCGGATCAGTTTTGGAAATAAAATTTGGAACAACCATTTTATTTATAATAACTGAATTGTCTCAAATGTCAAAAGATAACATCAAAGGAAATACAAAAGACTAATTGTTCACTGCTGCGTTGTCATTTGCATTTGCCTCGTTTATGTTGAATACTCGTCCACGTGCTGGATTTGTATTAACAAGTCTTGGTCAATTGTTCCTGTAGTGAGTAAGGTCACCACAGTTATAGCACGATCCAGGAGGAAACTGTGCTCGAACAACGGCAGGATTTGCTGCATTTTGGTACCAACTTTTCAACACCTTGCACTAGGCGTGCTTAAGTTGATACACAAGGTAGAAAGTTCATGAGGTTGAGGCGCTAGATATGCCAAGGCGACATATGAAGCAGGATTTGAAGATTTGAACAACAGCAGGGTTTATAACAGCTTTGCTTTGGATTGCAAAGCGGCACCTGTTAATCAAATGTCCCCATCGTCCACCGTGGGTACACTTGAAACAAGGTATTTGATTCGGATGATGACGGCTACATTGATTGCACCAAGGAGCAGTTCCCTTACACGGTTTCATCCCTGAGGCGAGTCATGGTGATAGCTAAAACAACGGTCCTCTAGAGTACGACGCCTATTTGCTGGGTAACTGCAGCACCTGGTTCGGACATTCGTGTGTTGTTGCGATGAAGAGGCATCTTGAAGATAATGGAAGGCATAGGAGGGAACAAGCGAAAGATAGCCAAAGGAAAATGACAACGCATGAAGATTGTGACCATTTGTTTGTTACCAAAGGCAAACAAATGAGACAGTGACTAATCAAAGTAAGCGGGTCAATATAATGTATCGCGAAGACATGCTCGCCTATAAGTGGACACTCACCCCGAGAGTTCCCAGGTAAGAGTGACTGGTCCGATATGCGGATTTGTACGAACACTCTAGCCTTAGACAGAAAACTCAGGGTACAGGCATTCACTCTTCCAGTTTGCATGTGTTCACATTATTTAGACCCAAACTTTGACGGGATTTTGAAAACTCAAAAGGCACAAAGCTAAAGATGAATCAAACTGGAAGGGTTCAAAATCTTATAACAAGGGGTTCAAAACCTAGTAATTAATCATCCAAGGATAGATGATTAATTTTCGAAGCGGATTCGTTATTGTGTTCTCGTTGTGGTTATCACCTAAGGATAGGTGACGTGTATTGTTTTAAGACTAAACACAAGATAACTTGTGTTAGGGTCCTAGGAAGGTTATAGTCTAGGTCAAAGCATTACTAATAACCTAATTCCCTATAACCATTGGCTCTGATACCAACTTTTCTGTCACACCCCGACCACGTAAAACAACAAAACGTGGCGGAAACGTCGGGGAGTGTTGTAACAGAATCATTGTTTCACAACCATGGATTAAATAGTTTTGTTTCATTGAATTATTGAATTCAATGTTTTGGTACAATTTAAAATAAAACAAATAATTGTTTCTCAGTTTTAAGTCGCTAAGGCACAAGTCCATCCTATATGTAGCGTGCATCAACAATCATCACATAGCAGTACCTGAAACATATATGAAAATATGGTACGTCAGCATAAAAATGCCTGTGAGTAACATAGGATTTTGTGTATTAGATTCATGGCTTTAGATAATATGAGAAAAGGTTTTATGTTTTTCAAAATAGCCATGAATCTAATGTAAAAGTTTTGTTTCTGAAAATGTGTCGTTTTGGAAAACGGGTTTATAGTATAGACAAAAATATACTTTGGTTTTGAAAAGTTTGTACAAATAGTATATCATAGTATACTTTAGTTTTGAAATAGTTAAATGGATAGTATATCAAAATATACTTTAGTAATTAAAATAATAGTTTCGGTAGTATATCTCAAGTATACTTTGGTTTAAGAATAAAAGTATTGGTAGTATATCAAATTATACTTTGGTTTGTAAATAGCATATCAACTATGCTTTGGTTAAAAGTAGCATATCAACTATGCTTTAGATAGTATATCAAAATATACTTTAGTTTAAAATACAAAGTTGGTAGTATATCAAACTATACTTTGGAAAACAGTAGCATATCAAACTATGCTTTGGGTAGTATATCAAAATATACTTTAGTTTATAATAACAAAGTATGTTAAAACATATGTTGGATTTTGTACTTAGTATATCAAAATATACTTTGGTAGATCACATTTGAGAGCACATCAAACTGTACTTTTGTAGTATATCAACATATACAAAGAGAGTGTGATTTGGTATTCAACAAAGCCTTAGTGTATCAAACTACACTTTGGAGACTATAGAAATACCACAAAGGCAATTTCTATTTCGTTAAAATTTGGTTTCTGACATTCCATACAACAGGAATGGGGTGTCTAGTCCTATAGCGCTATATCATACTACCAATCGGCTGGGTGAATGTATAAAAATGGTACAATCCAACAATTTGTTTATTTAGTTTTGGAAAAATCAGTGTTTAAGCCATAGGAAATCGTTTAATTTGTCAAAAGAATGTGTACTAAACATGTATAATCATGTAGTTTAAAATCAGGAAAATAACAGATAGGCATATATGTTTCACCCCAAAACATTTGAAAACATTAAAAGAGGGGACTATGTACTCACTTGAGATTGCAAGTATCCTTGATTAAGTGTCCTAACAAAGCTCGGAAAATCAAGGAATCAAGTGGCACCTTGAATGGATCACTATGTTAAACAATCGGATCCTAAGTCGGGAGATAGGATAGAATGAAGTTCTATAAATCAAATGAGTATTGCAACTCATATGGTATGATTTAATAGAGCTAGCATTCTGATTGGAAGGCCTACCTAAGTGCTTTTGACCCGTTTCGACACATTATGGTAACATAAGCCACTATAATGCGTCGTTTGCGTAAAACTATGTTCGGATGGTAATCTATGTGCTATGTCAAGTCTTACATGCCCAATTATCCCTAAACATGTTATTAAATCAGATTATATGTCAAAAATATGTTCACATAATCAAAATACGGATTTTAGCTTCAAAAGGGCATTTTGGTCATTTACTATGGGCATACAAGCTAACTAGCAAATGACTAACCAATCCTAGGTGATCATAAGGTTATAACCTCAGTGGTTATTCCCTATGAATCTATGATCACTTACTAAGCTTGGTCGGATCCTAAAGATCGACCAAACGGGTCGGGTTCGGAAGTATAAGCGGTTGTTTAGACCGCTTACCTTATGACCCTAAACAAGCACAGACTAATAGTGTCGAGTTAGACATGTCAAAACATGTTTAACCTACTGATTTGGTATCAAAACAAAGTGTTTTGATACCCTAAAGTAGTTCCGTTGCAAAATGCGTGCTAAAACGCATTTTGACCGAAACTTTGACTCGACACTACAACTAGCTAACGTGGTAATCAGCGGTTATAATCACGAAGGATTATAACTATCGTGATTACAATCACGTGTCAAAGTTCAATTGAACTTTGACTTGACCAATTGATGGTCAAAACCGAAAGTCAAACACTGTTTGACTTTCTGCACTACATAAGGAAAAAGCAAGAAAAAGAATGAAAGAAGACTCACAATAGTCCTTGCTATCTTTTCTACAAAGAAGACAAGTCCCAAAAAGCTTAGAAGAGAGCTCCAAAGCAGATTAGAGAAGATAAGAGAGGAATGAGCAAGGAATGAAGTGAACTTGATGGCTATTTATAGTTGTAGTGGATTAACAAGATCATTCCACTTGTTTTTCTTAGCCATTAAGCATTAATCCTAGCCACACAAGTGTAATAAGCAGGTACAAAGCCTTGGAGAGGTGGTAACTTGGTTACCACACAAAGAAATTGCAAGATTGGCCCCTGAAATTACAAACTGTTGCTGAAAACACATATTCTGCCCAGATGAGGCACTCGCGTAGCGCTAGGGCATAGGCCTTAGGGCTCGCGCTACGCTAGCATGTATCAGGTTCAGCAAAGTTTCAAAATTGACAGAAATGGTCCCTGCACGTGTTTAAAGCCTTTTTCGATGCGTTTAAACCCCGTTAACCTCATTTCAAGGCTCTAAAATGAAGTTAAAGCATAGGGGACTCAAAACATGCTCAAAAATATCTCGGATGTCGGTTCGTTTGGTCGTACGGTCACGTTGTTCGGTTATTTACGACGAAACTCGAACGGACGCGAAAACGATCCAAATTAAGCGACGAATGGAATTTTTGCATGGCGATCACTAAAACAAAAATATTTTAGTGTGTACAAAAATTTTGGATGTCCAGATGTGTCCAGAACGTAAGATATGCGCGAAAATGCAAACTTACGCCGTTTATGACACTTTTAGTCCCTGTAAGATCATATAAGCATGTTTTCACACACCGAACCTATCAAAGCTTATTTCTAAGCCATATTTAGGTTATATATGGTATGTTTAACTTATGATCAAGTTTCGAACTGTTCGACACCATACGAATCGGTATAGTTTCGCAGTTTGACACAAATAGTCCCTGCGATCGAATAAACTTGTTTTCGCCATACCAAACCTTCCAAAACTTATTTCTAAGTTATGTAAAGGTCATTTAAGGTATGTTAAGCCTATTCCACTATTCCGGAGTGTTTGTCGCGCTAAACTGATTACGTTTACGCACCAGTGCGCGTATAACTTTCCAGAAAGCGATTTAAAGCTCGGAATTGAACAAGAATTGATATGTGCGAAAGATACACATATTTATACAAATCCCCAGTATGAAACACAATGTTTCATAGGTTTGGCATTTGTTTGGTGTTCGAGGTGACACAGGTGTCACATGTATAACAAGGTTTAGGTTCGTTATCCTCCGCGAAAAGGGACCTACACTGGACTCGGACATTGACTTGGACTCCACATCCTTATCTAACACCTGATCGACCATCCTTTTTATTAACTCAGACTCATGATCTATGTCGGACTCTGTGAATGTGATGTTAATATTGTCTGGTAATACATCGGTTATCTCGGACTCCAACTTTATATTGACTGCCTTTTTTACTTGTTCCTCATTCGGTTTTCTAGACGAATACCCTTCCCAAATAGGAGGCGTACACTTGTTATAACTGACACTCTATAGGTTAGGGGTTCATCACATTGTTTGTTTTAACCAAAATGATTTTTCCGGAAAATAAGTTTTGCTGATTTTACCTTTTGTAGGTAAGGGGTTCATCACTTAAGTTTGTTTTAACCAAAATGATTTTTCCGGAAAATAAGTTTTGCTGATTTTACCATTTGTAGGTTAGGGGTTCATCACATTGTTTTTCTCAACCATTTGACAAATATAACAATTTTGAATTTTAACAACAATATCACTTGTAGAAAATCAAGTACAACTTAATGTACCTGATTTACCACTTTGAAAGATGAAATATCACAAAAGTGAATTTCTTAAGAAAGATACTGATTCCTGCTCCACACTTACCAACCTGGGAGCTCCGGCAAGTCATACTTTTTACTTGTGAAAAACTGACATCCAAGCTTCACCAAACTTGGATGTTTCCATCCCATCTTCTCTTGGATAAAAAGTTGCTTTCTTTGTTTTATAAAAATCTTTTACCCCTTTCACTTTACCCTCGATCATCTTTCCAAAAATTTTCTTCACATTCCCATTAAAAGCTTTCTCAACATCAAATTCATTCTTCTCAGAATAAAATTGATTCGAGATCTCAACTTTACCAACCTTTGATTTAAAACTCTCAATCCGCAATGGTGGAAAGTGAACACCATCCAAAGGCGGAACTGAGTTTTCTTCTTTAACATCAACTTGTGGCTCCTCTGACTTTGTGGAATCAGATTCATCGCCAAATTTCACATCCGATTTCTTAACAACCCATTTTTGATTGTCAAGATTCACACTTCTCCTGTAGAACTTCTTTGAACATTCACCAACTTCATATGTTGAGTTTTTGAAAATTTTAAATTTTTCAGTTGGTGGTTCAGTTTTGTCAACAACTATTTCTTTAAGTTTTTCTGAGACTCCATGTTTTGTTTTTGTTGATTGAGGACAGTTCCATGCAATATGACCAACTTCATTGTATCTGTAACAGGTTTTAGTCTCCTTTCTTTGAAAAACTCTATTCTTCATCTTTTCAGCAAGAAACTCCTGGTTTGACTGTTTCCAGAATGAGCTCTTTGCTTCTTCTTCACAATTTGTACCTGAAACAAATTTTGTATTTGTTTTAGAAATTTTCTCATTTTTATGATTTTCAGGTGGAATAAATCCTAATCCTTTTCTTTTGAAATTACCGTTACGGTTTGGCTTCTTTTGAAAACCAGAACGAGAACTATAACCTTTTTTCTTGTTCAATCTTTGTTGAACTCTTGAAGTGTACTTTTTAGGTTTTTCAGAAAGATTTAAATCTTTTATTTCAGAAATATTAATTTCTGTTAATTTGAAAACCTTTTTAATCTTTTCAATTTGAACACTTCTTATTGGAAATTCTTTATCAAAATATAATTTGTCAGAATCATTCAAAGTATATGCAACTTCAAATGTTTCGTCATTCAAATTAGATTTTGACAACAAAAATTCTTTACAATGCACCCATTTTCCCGACGACTTTGAACTCCTGACAGACGAACTCGAACTCCTGGACTCGGACATTGACTTGGACTCCTCATCCTTATCTAACACCTGATTGGCCATCCTTTTTATTAACTCAGACTCATGATCTATGTCGGACTCTGTGAATGTGATGTCAATATTGTCTGGTAATACATCGGTTATCTTGGACTCCAACTTTATATTGACTGCCTTTTTTACTTGTTCCTCATTCGGTTTTCTAGACGAATACCCTTCCCAAATAGGAGGCGGACACTTGTTATAACTGACACTCTGTTTCTTACCAGTATCTTTTTTCTTCGGCTTCTTCCCTTCAAATCCTGCAACAGTTGGATAAATTCTGTCAATTAAGTAATCAGAACTTGAATAACTTTTCAGTAATCGTCTGATTCTTTCATTTTTCAACTTTTTCAATTTCCAACTCCTGTTTCAACTTAGCACACTCTTCAATGTAGTAATTGATCTCTTTCTGCTTAGACATCATTGTTGCATTCATCATTGTCAAAACATCTTCTTTTTCAGAGTTTGTCTTCTGCAAACTATTTACAGTTTTGTTCAATACATCGTACGACTCTTTCACATTCTTGACATCAAACAACAACTTCTCTTTCAACTTTTCAAGCTCACCAAACTTTTCATCTTTAACTTCACATTGTTTGCAAGATTCCAAACATGTAAGACAGGGTTTAGTTACTTCAATAATCTTTTCAATCTCCACAATCTTCTCGACTTCAACTACCTTTTCCACTTCAACAATCTTCTTAACAACCTTAACTTCTTCCATTTCTTTTGCAACTTTTCTCTCTTTAAGTTTCTTCAGTTTATTTGCAAAATAAAATTCAAAACTGTCAGAAGATAAATGAGTTTTTCCAATGTTTATTTGTTCAACTTCTTCATCATTATCACTAGTATCTGTTGAACTATTTTCAGAAGAAACAGATTCTTCCTCTTGACTTTCGTCTTCATAAGATAACACTGCTATCCATTCTTTCATCAATTCTGGCTTTTGACCAATTTGAGCAATGAAAGCTTTAAACTCTTTATTCTCATCCACAAACTTATCCTAGCTAAATCCTGGATGTTGGTGCACTTGTGTCTGTACTTTGTCTGTATTCGGTCTCGATGTAAACGATGTCCTTGTCAGTCCTGTAAGTTGACCAAGTCAACCGTCCTCCTGGTTTGACTTGGCCAAACAGTTAGAAAATTGTTTGTATTGTCTGTGTCGAAGGATAGCTCATCGAAGGATAATGTTCATCCTTCGATGTGCTCGAAAGATGAACCTTCGATGGATGATCGATAGATCATCCTTCGAGGTAAATGCTAATCCTTCGACAGGTTTGTAATCGATAGATGATCCTTCGACCATCTATCGGATCCTTCGGACAAGACAATCTATGCTGGGTATATATATACCCATGCAGTGTATGTTTAGGACAGACTTGATAGTGAGATGCACACAGAAGGATAGAGAGACACTTGAGAGCATTCTGTCCGAAACACACACACATACTTTGAGAGTTTGCAAAACACATTTGTGAACATTGTGCTTGTAACCAGAACCTTTCATTCGCATTAATACAAGTGGTGTTAATCGGTGAATCTTTGTGTGTTTGTGTTTATACTTGTTTCATCTCGGTTTGCTTGCTAGCTTGGATTCCGCACTCGCTAGTGGGTTTGTATAACAAGGTTTAGGTTCGTCATCCTCCGAGAGGGACCTACAAGTGGTATCAGAGCTAAGGCTCTTTACCTTGTTTAAAACCGGGTTTGTTCAAGTTCTTGGTGTGTTTGGACACTTGGTTTAGCACCCGTTTTTGGTGGTTTTCCTGCATTTTTAAACTGAAAAACGTGTTCTAAACTAACCGGGAGTGTTCATAAGCGGGTTGGGTAACTTAAAAACTTGTTTTTAAGTGTTTTGGTGATTTCCGGCCAAACTTCGGTCATAATTCCGGTGACTGGTTCTGGATAAGGATTTCCATTTTGGGTAATTTTTGTTTGAAAATTCTGAGTTGGTAAGAAGGTACAGTCTGACCATACCTTTTGCCGAAAGTTGACCTTCACCAACCCATCACCTTTTCACCAACCTTTCACATCGGTGTCAGTGTGTCAGTGAGCATTCGAAAGATATCCTTCGACCTCGAAAGACCATCTTTCGATCAAAGACAGCTCGATAGATAAGCATCTTTCGAGTAGTCTTTCGAAGTCTAAGCATTATCTTTCGTTTCTGGAATCTAGCCGAAAGATAGTTGTTCGAAAGATAAGGATTTATCTCGAAAGATAAGGATCTTTCAAGTGTGAATCTTTTGAAATTTTGAATCTTTCGAAACCATTGCTCGAAAGTCAACAGTGATCTTTCGAACACTGTTGATCATTCGAACAAGGGTTGATCCTTCGATTGTTATCTGTTTAGTCTTAACAAACTTGTGTTTTCAGATCTTTAGAACAGGGGATCCTTCGGCTGTGTGTGATCTTTCGGAATATTCATTTAGAATTTATTTTTCTTGTCAATCATGAATCCGAATTGGTGGAATCCGGCTCCAGACAGTGGAAAATATACAAGCTCAGGTTCCACTCCCTCATGGTGGGGTACACCAGCTCCCGATAGTGGAAAGTACACGTGCACAAGTCTATCACCTTCATGGGCCGAGTCTCCGGTATCAACATCTTCACAAGCAAATGCCATATCATCAAGTCAATGGGCATTAGTATCGAATCAAACTCCGAGTATCCAAAGTATCTTATTGAGCGAAAGCGAAACAGGAAGTTTGAATCGACCTCCGAAGTTGATGCATTTAAATGAATATCCGGGCTGGGTTGACAGATTTCGTACATACGTACTTGGGCAAAATACCGAACTGTGGATACGTTTCACCACAGATTTCGATCAAGCTATAGAAGTTGCTGCTTCAGATACTGCTACGTTTGCCGATCTTCCTGAAGATCAAAAGAAAACGTATGATCTGGAAAAGAAAGCATACGCCATTCTCACTCAGGCGTTGAGCAAGGATATCTACCACTAGTTTGTCAGTTTCAAGACAACTAAGAAGTTGTGGGACGGGTTGAAAACCAGAGGAGTAGGCAATGAAGCAACACGTCAATTGCGTCATGATCTGCTCAAGAAAGAATTCGACTGTTTCACATGCATGGATAAGGAATCTTTGGGAGACATGACAAGCCGGTTTTAACATTTGCTTACTGAGTTGAATAATTTTGGTGTAGCAACAACTCAAGCAGAAGTGGTGAAGAAGTTTGCTGATGCTTTGCCTCCCCAATGGAGCAGTTTCTTGGAAATCCTAAAGTATAACGGAGTGTTGAGAACTACAAATATCAACGACTTCGTGCAGCTTTTGGAAAACAAGGATCAGGAGGAAACATTAAAGGCGAAGAGAGTTCCACTGCCACAAAATCCAGAAATGTATTATGGAACTTCCAGTACTTCGTCTGCAAGAACCGGTCCACATGCTCCACTACAAACGGCGTTTGTCACAAGTACAGATATGTATGGCAATCCGGTGCAAGTTCCTGTTAAGCCACCTCCCACCACAGACATGTATGGAAATCCAATACAACCACCTCCTCCTCCTCCTGCTCAACAACAACGTGCGTGTTATGGAGGAACATCATCTGCTGGTCAACAATCAAAGCCATGTACAGTACAGCTCGACACTTCCAGCTTCTCTAAAGTTAGTGTAGAAGTAGCTAAGGAACACATGGAGCTGCTTAACACTGTAGTGAGCGCGTACTGTGGGTTAATAGAATGTCAGATTGGCAACATTAATCTGACGCAAGAAGATTATCGGCAGATTGATAAAGAAGAGATGGACTTGATGGATATCAAGTGGGCCTTTGCTAGTGCTGTGAGAAGGGCAAAGGATTGGATGGAAAGTACTGGCAGAACCAGCTTGGAGAGTAAGAGAGACACCAAGTATGGGTTCGATAAACAGGCAGTGAAGTGCTTCAACTGTGGTGAACGGGGTCACTTTAAAAGGGAATGTACAAAGCCAGCACAGCACGGGAACCAAAACCCCTTCAGAAACCAAGGCAACCAGCAGAACCAGAACAGAAACAATGAGCGTACATTGGTGCCTGTCAACAACCAAACCAACCGGGCACTTGCGGTTCAGGTGGATGAAGGTTGTGACTGGTCAATCTAGTTGGGTGGTGATGCTCCCGATGGAACAGCATGTCTTGCTCAAGTTGTGAAGGATGTAGTTCACACCAGTGGTGGAGAATCTTCTGCCAGTGGTGGTGAATCTTCTGAAGATGAAGACTCTTCTGGGTACAGCAGGAGTGTTGATGAAGAATCATCCAATTCTGATGATGATCATGTGGGTGAGACATCAAATGCAGCAATCGATGAAGATATTGATGAACTTTTGGGAGAAGCTGCAGCAGAGACTCAAAGAAGATCTATTCTGGTGGATCAAGCTGCTTATGCTTCGTCTTCTCTCCATTAAGCCTTTATGGCTAATGTCGACGGTTCATCAAGTCAGGTATGTGTCGATGAACCCACTGTTATTACTTGTGATGAATGTGATAGATTGCGTGCTAGATGTGCTGATGTGGAGAAAAGTATGTCTGAGTTGCAAGACAAACATGATGCTTTACAAGCTAGTTTGTTTGACTTGCAAGACAAACATACTACATTGAATGAGAATTTGAGTGACTTGCAAAGTAAGCACGAAGCTTTGCAAGAAAAGTATGATGTGACTTTTATCCACAATCAGAAATTGACTGTGGACCTTTCCAAATGCACTGAAGCCAACATGTTTTATGAAAACCATGAAAAGGAGTTTAAATCGGTAATTGAAAAGTTAAAGAAAGATAAAACCGAGTTAACTAAAATGGTTTCCAGAAAACAAACGGACATTAATTTGTATATATCTCGTCTTGAGACTATGCAAAAAGAAATGGCTTGTGTAAAAACGGAAAGTGAGGCAATCCAACTCAAGTTAGATAGTTATTTGAGTTCTAGCTATGTGTTGGATCACATCATTGATGTCCAAAAGGAGAAAAGGGACGTCACGTGCATAGGCTATAAGAATTGTCCACCACCAGGGAGACATAATTATGATGCCATGCCGGATGAGGAGGACAGGGTGTTCTTTGAACCATCTGTGCCTCTAGATGTGAAAGAGTTTGCAGCAGGACTCGGATACCAGAAAGAAGTATCCTCAGATTCAGATGGGTCAGCAGATACATTTGTAACTGCTGAACAGAATCAGGATCCTCCAGTTGTGATTGAGGATGCTGATTCTTCTGATGATGAATCTGATGATACTGATTCAGCAAAGTCTGTTGCGGTGGTTAAAAATGAGGACATACCTCTTGAGAATCATATTCTATGTGATCCTCCTGCAAAACCCGCTAAGACTGTTGCAATCGAGTCCTCGTCTGAAAAAGAGTCGGAGAGTGTGAACTTGCTGTACACTCTTGTTGGTGATGATAAGATTTATTCAGACAAAGATTTTCCTATTAAGAATGTTAATCAATCCTTAATCAGTAAAGTCTTTGAGAATTCGACTAGTAAGTTTTTGGGAAAGTCAGGACCACGTGTTACAGTTACACAGTGTCCTCCTATTCCAAAGGCCGAAATTCGAAAACAATTTGGCAACAAGAAATTACCAGCAGGGCAGAAACAGCAAAATCACACCAAGCCAAAAGCAAAATCACCGGCTCAAACTCAAAAGAAGCCGAATCAGAAGAAAAACAAGAATGTAAACTTTGTGAAATCGACGGGAACGGACAAAATTGAAACGTTTGAAAATAAATCTAACTTAGATTTTGTCAAGAAAGCTATTGTTTTGAAAAGGAATGAACAAAACAGTTCAAAGCCTAGTACCTCGGGTTCACAAAGTTCTACATCATCGGCTAAACGATCACATGATTCTTCGGGGTTTGTTGAACGAAGATCATGTTTTGAGTGTGGAACAATTGGACATATAATTAGAAATTGTCCATATCTTCATAAACAAAAAGAAAAGGTTGATGTTCCCCGTGACCAAATTGACCGAAGGCAAACTGTTTCCGCAAAACAAGATCCCCGCCTTGTAAAAGAAAGAGAAAAGAAACAAAAACGCCAACAGGTCAAGAAAATTGAAAAGGCAATTAAAACCGATGTGGTTAACAAATCATCTGTTTCTGTCAAATCAGAAAATTCAAAAACTTCAGACAACCATGAAGTTAAAATTTTAAAGAAAGACACTGGTAAAACAAAACAGACATGGAAACCTAAAACGGTTACTGAATCAGGGGGAACATCACAATTCACCAACCATCAAAGACAAGAAGTTATTGTCATTGATGAAAATGGAAGACCCAAGACCACAATGGCTTGCGTCCCCATCTCCAACTAATTCATTTGAGTTCATGTGCAGGGTGTTCCAGGAGGAACTATCAGTAGTCATTGGATTGTTGATAGTGGGGCATCCAGGCACATGACAGGCGACATGAAGCTTCTCTACGACGTCAAATCTATTTGAGGAGGTTATGTTGCTTTTGCTGGAGATAAGGGAGGTTATATTACAGGTGAAGGAATGATATCCAACGGGATTGTCAGCTTTGACAAGATCAACTTTGTGCAACAACTTGATCACAATCTTCTTAGTGTTTCTTAAATCTGTGACAAGCAGTTCTCAGTACACTTTGATGCTAATGGATGTTATGTGCTGAAACCCGGCTTCAAAATTCCAAAAGAATGGATTCTCTTGTCAGCTCCAAGGATAAATGATTTGTACGTCCTTGATATGAGCCAAGCTATTGCTACGTCTGCACAAGCAACTTGTTTCGTCTCCAAAGCCACAGAAAAAGACACTATCTCTTGGCACAGACGAATGGGTCACATTCACTTACGCAAAATGAATCATTTGGTATCAAATGAGTTGGTGAATGGTGTTCCTCTCAAAAATTTCCATCTTCAAGACGTCTGTGTTTCGTGCCAGAAGGGAAAGCAAACAAAGAAGAAGCACCCTACAAAGAAGATCAACACGGTGGCAGTTCCTCTTGAACGTTTGCACATGGATTTGTTCGGTCCTGTCAAGCACAAGAGTATTCGGGGTGATCAATACTGTCTCGTGATAACTGATGATTATTCAAGATTTTCTTGGGTGGCGTTCATGGCACACAAGAGTGAAACCTTTGGTATTATCAAAAACTTGATCATTCAGATTGAGAATTTGTATAAGTTGAAGGTTAGGCGGATACGTAGCGACAATGGTACTGAATTTAAAAATCATGCCATGGCGGAGTTTTGCACATCAAAAGGTATTCTTCATGAGTTTAGTGCAGCTTATACTCCTCAACAAAATGGCGTCGCTGAACGTAAGAACCGCACATTGATCGAGACTGCTAGGACAATGTTGGTAGAGTCACAGTTGCCCATTCCATTCCGGACTGAAGCTGTGGCCTCTGCATGTTATACATTGAACCGAGTCCTTACAGTCAAAAGGCACAACAAGACCTGCTTTGAGCTTCTTCAAAAACGGAAACCAGATTTGTCTTATCTTGAACCGTTTGGAGCTCCTTGTACAATCATCGATCCTAATGGAAAGTTTGGGGCAAAAGCAATTGATGGATACTTTCTTGGGTATGCCACCCCTAACTTACGAGTCTGGAATCTAGAGACTAAAAGGGTCGAGGAATGGTCTGAGGTCAGAGTACAAAGGCACACTTTGCCAGTCAAATGTCCTGGTCAGCCTTGGATGTTTGAGTACGATGACTTTTTCAATTCGATTAATGTTGAAGCCGTTGAAGAAAGTGCTGCGGCAAGGATGTTTTTCGAGAGTGACAATGCAACAGTTTCACCGGTGGTTCGTCCAATTCTTGTCAATCAAGAACCATCTTCGGTGAACAATAATACTCTCGACAATGAGGATTTTCACGATGCTTCCGAGTTGAACGAATCTTCAGAGGATGATGAATTTCTAGATGCAGATCAAGAAGCTCCAACAGCAGTTCATGGTACTTCAGAGGGTACTCCTCCAGTGGATGCCCATAGAACAGCTGAGGCTACTGCATCATCCTCTTCGTCAATTCCGGGCCTTGATCTGGTTGTTGATCTTAATCTTAACAACCTGGGTATAAATATTCCAGTTCGAGAAAATCCTGAAACAAGGATTCATAATACCCATCCTCAACAAAACATCATAGGAAATGTGCAAAGTGGCATTCAAACAAGAAACATGTTGCGAAACAACAACAATGCAGGCTTGTATGCGGCTATTCGAGAATCCGGGCAACAAAACGATTGGTCTTTCGCGTGTTATGTTTCACAGGAAAAGCCAAGAACTTGGAAAGAAGCCATGAAAGATAACTCTTGGGTTGAAGCAATGCAGGAAGAACTGCAACAATTCCAGAAGCTGGGTGTCTGGAAACTCGTAGAGAAACCTGCTCGATACAAGAAGATTGGTACCCGTTGGGTTTTCAAATGCAAAAAGGATGACCGCGGAGTTGTTATCTGAAACAAAGCACGTTTAGTCGTTCAAGGTTTTCGTCAGATTGAAGGGATCGACTACAACAAAGTCTATGCGCCTGTTGCACGTCTCGAAGCAATTCGAATCTTTCTAGCCTATGCGTCCTTCAAAGGATTCAAGGTTTATCAGATGGACGTCAAAAGTGCATTTTTACATGGTGTGGTTGAAGAAGAGGTGTACGTCGAACAGCCTCCGGGTTTTGAAGATCCTATCCATCCCGATCGGGTTTGGTTGCTCAACAAAGCTCTCTATGGTCTTCATCAAGCACCGCGAGCTTGGTATGCAACCTTATCACACTATCTGCTGGAGAACGGTTTTCGTAGAGGTCTTATCGACTGTACTCTTTTCATCAAAGAACAAGATGGAGATCTTCTTCTGGTACAGGTATACGTTGATGATATTATTTTTGGTTCTACTAATGATGTCTTGTGTAGGAATTTCGAGCGCATTATGCAGGATAAATTCGAGATGAGTGCTATGGGGGAAATGACCTTCTTCTTGGGCCTACAAGTACAACAAACTGAGTCTGGGATATTCATCCATCAGACTAAATATGTTGGTGACATCTTGAGCCGGTTCCAGATGTCTGATGCAACGCCCATTGGTACCCCATTGCCAACTAATCACGGAATTACTCCTGACTTGAAGGGTGAAGCTGTTAGTCCTTCAAACTATCGCGCAATGATCGGATCTCTTATGTACCTCACAGCATCAAGGCCAGACATAATGTACCCAACGTGCCTGCTTGCCAGATATCAAGTTAATCCGAAGGCCTCACATCTTGCAGCTGTCAAAAGGATTTTTCGTTATTTGAAGGCGTACCCTGACACCGGTCTGTGGTACCCTAGGGATAATAACTTTGAATTGGTAGCTTTCAGTGATTCTGATTTTGGCGGATGCAAAATCGACGGCAAATCCACAACGGCTGGATGTCAGTTTTTAGGAAATCGCCTAGTCACATGGCAGTGCAAGAAGCAGACATGCGTCGCTACATCAACATGCGAAGCTGAATACATTGCTGCCTCAAGTTGTTGCTCCCAAGTTCTTTGGATCCAACAACAATTACGGGACTACGGTTTTGAATTCCTAACTACTCCTATTTACGTTGATAATTCTGCTGCTTTAGATATCACTAGAAATCCTGTGCAGCACTCAAAAACCAAACACATCGAAATCAAATATCACTTCATACGTGATTGCTTTGAGAAAAGGCTAATCGATGTTGTTAAGGTCCACACCGATGACCAACGTGCTGACTTATTTACCAAAGCATTTGACAAATCAAGATTTGACTTTTTATTATTGGTAAACGACATTAAGGTCAAGCAAGAGTAAAACCAACATCGGAAAATTATTTTTGTAAATACCTTTGTGTTTTAAATTTGTCTTAGTTTATTGATTTTAGGGGGAGTAAATCCAAAAATCTGAAAATCCAAAAACATAAAAAAAATTTCAAAAACACAAAAACAATAGAAAAACAAAAATGAGTTTCCTGGCGAGCAAAAGAGAAAATGATAGTACATCAGTGGTCTATCCAAACCTCTTTAAACCTTAAATGAAAAACGATAAGCAGCTCTATATAAGATGTATCGGTAGGCTCACAATCATTTTAAAGTGTGCAGGGTGATATAAATCTTAAATCGACTGAAGATCAGGTGGGAACCATTCATTGGCATATGGTCTTAGTACCGAAATTTCGTTTGATAGATTGCCGAGGTTCTGAGATATTCGGTCTTTGTGCTGCTTATCATCTGTGTATCATGGTTGTATCTTTTACCGAAAAATAACGGGGACGCAAGTCTAGATCTTCCATGATACTATACATACGTGTACATATTACATACTGCATTCGACCTCAATAAGTGATAAACAATCACATGTCCATATCAAATAAGTGATAAAATATCACATTTTTCCGGGAGTCAAGTTCGTCTCTCTGCTGTACGGAAGTACTGACCTGTTCACGGACTTGCTCCTGTGCCCTCATGCATATGAAAATCAAGTTCCTCATCAATAAGTGATTATATCACATAGGGCTTGTTTTCAAATCAAAATAACTGAGAATCTCACATCATATACGGTCAAACAGATGATAATCGGTATACTCACCGGTAAGATGAATTCTCGTGCATACCTTGATACGGGAATGTGTCGTGATGTGGATGAACACCGGTCGGTAAGTATAAATCATACCTTAACGTATCCCCTCGCCATGATTACATCTGATAAGTTGAGCTTAAGTGGACAACAATACCGATAATTGTTATAGGATGCTTATCTTAATGTTAACTAACTGAACAACAAGAGTGCTTTGGCATGACCGTACACTGATATGATTCTCTTACCCTCGAAACTCGCAAAAAGAATGTCTGTATATATTTATTTACTGCTTTCAGTCTTTACATTTGAAAAATTCAAAAAATACCAAAAAGATTTTATTTCTATTTTATTTTCGATCGTACGATGTTGGAGCTCGAGTCTTCGTTACCTGAAACCTAAACGAAAACCGAATTGACTAAATCTTCATAAACGGTCGAAATTTGCAAGTTTTGAAAGTTGAAAACTAAAATTGATAAATTTATTAAACTTTCAAACTGTCGGACGGTGTTTGATTGTGACATGGTCATACGTGTGTCATTTGTTTATGTTAACTATATTCCAAGCAGTTGTTCTCATTACGCGTTTAGATTTCTTGCATGTGCAGATTCTAAAGGCAAGGAGAACATGGTCGATGACAAAGCTTCGGAATGAAGACACGACGTGAAGGTACTCAAAGGATGAAGATGGTCGAGTTGCCGCTGACCATCATCAACACCACAAGGATCTCACTTCATAAAGATCAAGTACTTCACGAGCATAACTCAAGGGGGAGCTTATGTTAAGGGGGAGTTTGTCAACACACTTCCTACATGATACGGGTAGTTTGTTGATACACTTTCTGCTTTCAAGACGTGAAGACTTTGAAGATCCTCTGACATTGAAGACTTGAAAGGACATCTGAGTCTTGAAGACATGAAGATCAAAGATGATCAAGATCGAGACAAATTTACAACCATCGAAGTTCGAGACAAAGCTACAGCCAAGGGGGAGTTTGTTGGTGCACTTGTGTCTGTACTTTGTCTGTATTCGGTCTCGATGTAAACGATGTCCTTGTCAGTCCTGTAAGTTGACCAAGTCAACCGTCCTCCTGGTTTGACTTGGCCAAACAGTTAGAAAATTGTTTGTATTGTCTGTATCGAAGGATAGCTCATCGAAGGATAATGTTCATCCTTCGATGTGCTCGAAAGATGAACCTTCGATGGATGATCGATGGATCATCCTTCGAGGTAAATGCTAATCCTTCGACAGGTTTGTAATCGATAGATGATCCTTCGAGCATCTATCGGATCCTTCGGACAAGACAATCTATGCTGGGTATATATATACCCATGCAGTGTATGTTTAGGACAGACTTGATAGTGAGATGCACACAGAAGGATAGAGAGACACTTGAGAGCATTCTGTCCGAAACACACACACACACTTTGAGAGTTTGCAAAACGCATTTGTGAACATTGTGCTTGTAACCGGAACCTTTCATTCGCATTAATACAAGTGGTGTTAATCGGTGAATCTTTGTGTGTTTGTGTTTATACTTGTTTCATCTCGGTTTGCTTGCTAGCTTAGATTCCGCACTCGCTAGTGGGTTTGTATAACAAGGTTTAGGTTCGTCATCCTCCGAGAGGGACCTACACTGGAGCCATTTTCTCATCATCTTGATCAATGATACCATAATAAGCTTTCTTATTTGCATCTTCAATCATTTTCCCATGAGCAGTTTGTGAATCTTTTTGTTGACACGGTTGATGAGTGATTTGTTGATATATAGCTTTCCGATAGTAATCATGGCCACCAAACGGATTATTTGCTCCATTTGCTTCTTGATTTTTACATTCTCTTTTAAAATGACCTTTCTCCCTGCATCAAAAACAAGTAACTTTTAGATTTATCAAAACCCAAAGCAGAAACATTTGCATCCAAGAAATCATTTCTTCCTGTAATCATTTTGAATTTCTCAGCTCTCCTCAGAACACTTGCTAAGCACCACTTTATATCCATCAGCTCCAATTCCTCTGCATCAATTTGGTTATAATCTTCCTTGGTTAACATAGGATTACCAATTTTTCCAGCAATCAATCCTTCATAAGATTCCAAAGCAGTAACCAGTAATGCCATATGACTTTTAACAACTTCTTCAGAAAAATAAAATTCTGACCATTTTGAAGATGCAATGCAACATTGCACTGAATTATATGTCCATTACCAATATTTTCACTTTGAACACTTGAAGGATTAACATTTGAAAATCCACTAGCGTTGATTGAACTTTGACTGACTAATCCGGATGAATTTCCTGCACTAAAAGCAGTTTGGATCTTTGGACTTGCTTCAACAGTTTGAACATTTCCTTTATAGTACAATTTGATGTCTAGTTGATTGCTCGAGCTGTTCATTCTGGCAATCTTTTGTTGTTCAAGATCCTGTCCCTCAAGCTTTTCAATAAACTGTCCAATTGACAATCTACTAAACTCTCCTGTATTTTTTTAAAATCATGAGATATATACCCCATTCTTTCTGAGGTAAAGCATCAGCTAATTTTTCAACCCATTCTGCTGGAGTTTTAGTAATTTTCAACTGAGACATGGTACGCACAAGATGACAATATCTCTCAATAAGAGTCTTTGTAGATTCACCTGGCATACTTGTAAACAACTCAAATTCATTATTCAGTAATGATTTTTTGCTATTGATCATTTCCGTACTTCCTTCAAATTTTTTCTCAAGTGCCTCCCATATTGAGAAAGCACTACCATCATGCTGAAGCAAAACAAAAATGTCCTCTTTGACACCTTGTTGTAAAAGACTAATCATCATTTTCTCTCATTTATAACTATCCCTCTCTTTGTCTGAAAATTCTGAGATAATTTTATCAACATTCAAAGCGGTCTGTTGTAAGGATCTTCAAAAAAAAATGTCCCTAAACAACCCATAAATAAAAACCCGGACCCTAAAAACCCTACTGTGCATGAAAAACCAAGAAATCTAGAAAATTGGTCTTCAGGCGGACCGCGTAAAGATTAAGCATGTCCTTACGCGGGCCGCGTTAACTAAGAAATTATCAGATAAACGTTTAGGGTTTCAGACGGGCCGCGTAAGCTATAAAGGGAAACTTACGCGGGTCGCGTCAACTCATATTTGACCGGATAAGTATTCCGGGACCACGTGTTGACTACCTGGGGACCTACTAGTGACCAACCAGACCTACGCCTAGACTAACCAAACACCAAAGATACTTAATATAAGTTAAAACAATTATATTTATATCAAAAATATCAGTTTACTTACTGATCTAAAATAGTTTTATAAAAATCATCCGAAAAGTCGATTTTTAACCGTTTTACCGCATAGTTTTGCATCAAACGTTACTATAACCATCCCAAATCGTAATGACATGATATTTTAACATAATGCATGTTATTTAATGAGTAAAATGGTGCTCATACTCATGAAAACTCAGATTTCATGCAAACCACATAAATCATACAAGTTTAATCCATTTTACCACTTTTCAAGCTTCATGTATCACATGCAAAGCTATCTAACCTATGACAAAGTTTCCTATCATTATAACACTTCAAATAATAGTATTTTTAGTGTTCATAATGAGATTCAAACAACATTTGTCATATTATAATATTTTCATCATTTCTTGATCACAAAATCCACATGCATGCTCATTACAAGCTTCTATGCATGTCATCATATTATCATCATTTCACATGAACTAAATGCATCTACACCCATCTTAAATTCATGTTCAGATATTCCAAAACATCTACATCACATCATCATCATGTTAACATAAATGCAATGTTCAGATTTCCCACATGCATGTGTATATATACATATACATACACAACATACATACACACACATGTGCATACAAGCATCCAAAACTTCACATTTCATAACATTCTTTATTCATTAAACTTTTTATAACATCAACCTTTAATCATGCGTGCATCAAATTTTGCATATATCACATCATCAAAATCAAGTAACATCAAAAACTCAATCTCTAATCCATACACTCTAACATTTTCGGCCACATCAACATACACACAAGTTCCATTTTAAATTTTGTATAAAAACCCATTAATTTTTGTTTCAAGTTTGTGAAATATCCCAAGAATCAAGAGAAACCTTCCAACAACGTGAACATCACCAAGAATCAAAAGTATGTTTTTAAAAAGTAATTTTTCTACCTTCAAGATTCAATGGATTTTTTACAAGATTTTTGATGTTTGGAGCTTGTTTCTTCTTGTATTCACCTTGGAAACCTTCTTGGATCTTCAAAACAACTTGGAAACTTCTTGAAATGTGCTTGGTTCTTACAAGAAAGCTTGGAATTTTCGAAAATGGTAGTGCGAAGGGGCGTTCGATCGATTGTGTGTGTAGGAGAAGATGAAAGTGATTTTTTATTTGCAAAAGTATCTTGTATAGAGTGTGTAGGTAGCAATAATAATCACTTACACTCCCAATGTTCAACAGTTGTCCACAAGGAAGAAAAGGTGGCCCTATGAGCTGCCACATGCCCTCTCTCTCTCATATATACACGATTTCACACACACACACACACACACACATATATATATATATATATATATATATATATATATATTTGGCTTTTAAACTGGTATTTTACTGATCACCGTGTATCTTAACTCGCGTTTTAATCCAGTTTTAAGGCGTTTTAAATTATTTTTATCACTCTATAAAATAAACTCACCATATTATTATTGAAATAATTAGTAGTTGCCTCGATTGGCTGCATTGACAGTATTTTGTCAAATACGCGCAAGATCGCGCGGCACGCGCTTAAACTCGAAAAATAGAGTCTCTTAGCGTTTTAATTTATTTTTTCTCCTGAAAATGATTAAAAATACCATTTTAATCATACCAGAATATTTTTAGGATTTTAACATTAATCGGGCGGTCACCGACGTTTGTTTCGCATTTTGTTCGTTACGCGATAAGCGTTTATCTTATTATTGCCAACATAATTTTAAACCATGTTTGGATTTACCAACACATCAAATACCACGTATAGACACAAGTACCAATATAATATAGCCTTTTATTTATTCATGACACGTGTTACACTTGTACGGTACAACTCAAAATAGCCGGGTGTCACAGATGCCTCCCTTGGGACCCCGCTGCTAGGGGCGCTGCTCCCAACTTTCGTTGTCTTGCAATTTGAAATCGTATCATTCTCAAACAAGTGTGCACCTCACACTTTCCAACTTTTTTGAACTTTTAATATGATAACCCAATTACATAAAATAGCTAGATGACACTATAATAACAAACATCAAACTCGTTCAACCATATTGAATGGAATAGAGGTGACAAAACTTTGGGTTCGTCTTGTATCACGGGTCAAAACACATTTTGAAGCAAATTTTTTTTATTACAAGTCAATACGGGTTATCTCAGGTTGGGATCAAGTGAATATAATTATGTCTTTTTCTTATAAACACTTATGATGTTACTTTCTCTCTATCTATACCATATTATAATGCATGAGGGAGTGGTATTTTAAGATACCCAAAAAATAAGAACTTCTTCCTTTTTTATTTATAAAAACACCCCTAAAATGAGGGTAAATTGGTATTTTTAAACACTAGTTATATTTAGTCCCTCATATTATTACATTTAAATCTCTTTATTTTAACAAAATTATGGCTAATTAGTTACAGTTATCCCTTTCCACAACAATTTTATAATTACTTTACGTATTCTTGTCAAAATTTATAAACTATGGTGTTTTAAAAGAATCCAAAGGTACCGTGATGACCAACTCATTTTTGTCGACATTTCGATAGTTGTCTTGGTCAGTATTATTGTGCGGATTAAAATGTACAAGTAGATGATGCGTTAGTGAACAAGTGATTAAAGCAATGTGTTCTATCACATTTCAAATGATCAAGACTCTCTATGTTGTTGTCATTAGTATCAGTTTAACAATATTCTAACCCTTTTCACTCTGATTTTCGTTTGATTAAGATTGTTCACCAATTTGTTCCGGCGATTAGATTAAATTTCGAAATCTTACACATACGGGTTTGATATGAGTTTTGTTCGTATTCTATATGTTTAGGTATTTACTTGGTTGGGTGCACGCACTTACATTGGTTAGCAGATAGTAAATTGACATCAAACAAGCTCACTTGTTTTATCTAATTGGTTGTATTAAAAAACTTTATATAATACCATGTTTAACAAAATGGAATTTTAGTTTTTATAAAAAAAATTATAAAAACGTTTTTTGAAACATTTTGGTTTTCATAAAACCTTTTTTTATAGTAACGTTTTCTAGAATTTTGGTAAATAAGTTTTCCACCAACAAACTTTTAGGGGGCGTTTGGTGCGCAGAAATTCAATGCAATTTAAGTGAATTGTAATTAGAATTTCATCTATTAAGATGTTTGGTTCATAGAATTCCATGGAATTGGAATCCGAATTCCAATCTTCATGTGTGTGGTTGACAATAGAATTGGAATTGGAATTAGGCATGAATTCCTTCAAATTCCTTTAACTAAAGGAATTCAAAATCCTTTCTATATGTGAAGCAATTAAAGTAAATTAATTGGAATATTCGACCGTTTCGACCCGCACCTTTCGACCGTACCGTTTCGACTCGTACCGTTTCAACGTGAACACTTTCGACTAGTACCATTTCGACGCGAACGGTTTCGACTCGAAACGTTTCTACGCGAATGGTTTCGACCCGTACCGTTTCAAATCGAACTGTTTCGACCCGTACCATTTCGACTCGTACCGTTCTGACAAGAACTGTTTCGACTCGAACCATTTCGATGCGAACCGTTTTGAATTGAAAAGTTTCGACCCGTACGGTACCGTTTCGAATCGAACCGATTTGACATGTACCGTTTCGACCCGTACTGTTTCGAATCAAACCGCTTTGACCCGAACCATTTCGACGCGAACCATTTTGGCTCGTCCCGTTTCGACCCGAACTGGTGGTTGTGGGTGCGGGGTTGATGGATTCCAATTCATTTGACAACCAAACTCAACAAAAATGGAATTGAGATTTCAATTCCAAAAATTTACAATTCCAATTGGAATGTTTAAATTCCAAATCTAATTCCTTCAAATTCTAATTCCTATACAAATTCCAATTCCAATTCCAAATCATTTCGCGAACCAAACGTCCCCTTAGGAAAAAACTTCACAATCTAAAATAATACATCTTCAAAAACTGAATACCATATTATGTTGCATGTTTTTAGGGATTATAAGTACAAAAATACTCTTATAGAGAATATTGGTTACTTGAAAAAAACTACGGGTTGTTCAATTCGTTGGTTTATAGGTTCTATATATAGTATAATTCATTAATTTTTTTCACTTCAAGAAAATTTTTGTTCTTTAGAAACTCCACCAGTCTCATTTTATGCCATTAACTACTTTGATGTAGAGGTGCACAAACCGGGTATTTTTTAATAATCGGTTCCGGTTATGGAACCGGTTTCGGTTTTTTGTTTTAAGGATTTGAACCGGTTATTGTTGTAAACGGTTCGGCTTTGGTTATTTGACCACAAAAACCGTAACCTATGTGCCTGGTTCCTGGTATGGTTCGGTTCCGGTTCTTAAGAAACCGGGTAATAAAATACCCTATTTTCGGGTTTTTTATACCCTATTTCCAGGTTTTTTAGTTCTATATTTTCGTATTTTTTAATACTCTATTTTTCTTGTATTTTTTGTTTATGATTATTAAATATGCATTTTATAATGTAAGAAAATTAAAATAAATGCACTAACATAAATTTAAAAGAAAGATATTAGAATTATGTATCGGGTATAGCCGGGTATAATCGGTTTCAGTTCAAGTTCTTGTCTGGTTTAGGGTATTAATCGGGTATGATCGGTTCCGGTTCCAGGTCTTGAGATCAAAATACATACCCTATCCATAACCTACGGGTAGGGTCGGTTCCAGTTTCAGATATAGAATACCAGGGTATTAAAAAACCGGTTCCGGGTTATTTTTACCATGTCCGGTTCCAGGTACGGTTTTTTTTTTGTGCATCTCTACTTTGATGTACATGTGATGGTTAATCAAGCCCATTATTGCCTTCAATTTCTTATTGCAACCCAATATCAATATGATGGCATTTTTGTATTTCAATTTGAAGCGGCAATTCAAAGCCAACTTCATATTGTCAAATTTGTTAAAACAGTTTAAAACACCAAAAAACTTTTGATTTGATCACTACAAGATCTTTACAAAACTCTACGGATCAGATCATCAATCATCAACATGATGATCTGATATCAAACCTTATCTGATATCAAACCTTATAAGCCCAATTGACTTTTAGGCAATCCATCAACAGTAGGCCCAGTAACATATAAAATAAAAGGAAAACATATTAAAAAATATGTAAAATAAATAGTTTGGTATAGAACTGGAATGAAACCATATTAGTGTATATTTTAAACACATTTTACCCAAATTTGTGCTATCGAAATGGTGAATATTTTCTGAATGCCTGTGTAGTTTGTGCCGTAAAAAATAAGTCACGCCCCTTTTTAAGTTGGGCTTTTTTCTAGCCCACTTGCCTCTTTCTAGTTGATCAAAATGTGAGCGTGCAAACTCTTCCATCAACTTCATATCATACACTAGCGAAATCTGCCAAAGTGATTGACAACTTATTCACACCCAGTCAATTCGCAAAGCTTATATATGTTCAGGTTTGAAGCAACCGAATTAAAACAAAAGATTTGTCATTATGACAAACATACAATATGCACCTTTAGAATAATTACATTTTTCACACTCCCATGAAGTTCCCATATCAATACACAAGTTTCTAAACATCTTTAGGATTTTGAACAGATGGACTGTTTATAGCTTGCCACACTGCTATGAACATTAAAAACTCGATGTATTATGTACAACAAACATTGATACCTGTTGTTGGTCCACGATGATCTATAACGAGACATCATTGGGGGATAGGAGGATTACTGGATTTGATTGATTGTCAGTTTATATATTGATGCAAAAAATCAAAGAACTAATGCTTATCGAAGAAAACAAACACATGGTTGAAATCGACGAACATACCACTAGGGATGAGCATTTGGTACAGGGTACCGGTATATATTAGGTACCAGTACCCATTTTCCCCATTTTTCGGTACCAGTACCGGTATTTACAGGTAAAACACCAGTAATACGGGTACCCACTTGCCTCGTCTTTCGGTACCGAACGGGTACCATGCTCATCCCTACATACCATGATCATAGAAAGCAAATTATAAAACAAACTAACACAGTGTTTAACAAATATATGAATGACTACAAAATAACAAAATGAGTACATAATAACAAAAACAAATATTTACAGTTTAAATAATTGTAGTATCTAACTCTCACATGGGTCTTGCAACCTCAACCTCGCTGCATCTTGATGTCACTAGGGTACAAACCCATTAATAGGGGTACATTAGATATATAGCCTAAAGATAACTAACATCTGTTTTTTTAACAAAAAAAAACAACTTTTCTAGTTAAGAATGTTTTGTATAGTAGTGTAGTTGGATTAAAGAGGTAGTTGGAAACGAACATAGCATATGTGTAGACGAAACACGAGGTTTAAAAGAAGATTATCAAGCCTAGGTGTTTTCCCTTCGCCTTACAAAGCCTCGAGGCGAACAAAGGGTAAGCCTGACGCAGAATTATGTAAGGCCTCCTAATCCAAGATCTCACTCAGCTAAAGCCACCAACAGGTGTGCGGAATCCACCTGATGATTAACCACTGCAGATGAAACACTAGTATGCAAAGATTTGTGAGAGAAATCAAGAATACACTGAGTATTCTTGATGAGGAAGATGAATGACGTCACTCACACAAAGCAGCCGCCAGACAAAACACACACAATGATTAGGGTTAGGTGCACAGAATTTGACACAGAATCGCCGCCTTGTCTATTCCACATAAAGGTATATATACAAGGCGAAACCCGGACTTTCAAGACAAACTAGAAAGCCCAGACAAAACATACTACACAAAGCTCAGACCTTTTGACCTAAACAAAACTCAGACAAAAGGCTACACAAACAAAACTCTGACCTTTGTCCTATACAAAACTCAGACAAAGGCCTATGCTAAAACTTGGACAAAATGTCCAAGGATAAAACTAGGACTATCTTTCAATGAATGTACAATAAAGACCCTATAGAATGGGAGACATGCACTTATCACCTAAAGTGCATTAACAAATTAAAAAGTAAATATAAATATTATATATCTTGTTAAAATAAAATAATTGACACAGAATATCTAAAGCATCAAAAATAAAATAATTTTAAAACATCAAAAACACACATAACCCCCTAAGGCGAATGTTTTCTTACCGCATCAGCCCTTAGAGGCGTACATACAAACATAACCCCATGAGGGGCCTCATACACGTTTTCTTCCGCCTCGCCTCGCCACACTCCTCAACCGTTTTTTTTACTATGACGAAACATACACAGAAGATCTTCTACAAGCAACAAATATAGCATTTCTGAAACAAAACAATATGTCTAGACAATAACAGCAAATATAAGTATTACAGTCTAGACAATAACAGCAAATATAAGTTTTACAAGAATCTGTTGGTGCACTTGTGTCTGTACTTTGTCTGTATTCGGTCTCGATGTAAAACGATGTCTATGTTAGCCTTGTAAGTTTGACCAAGTCAACTATCCTCCTAGTTTGACTTGGCCAAACAGTTAGTTTATGCATGTAACATGTCTGGTTCGAAGGATATCTCATCGAAGGATAGTTAGATCCTTCGATGAGCTCGAAAGTTGAACCCTCGATGGATGGACCTCGATAGATAGTCCTTCGAGGTCACTGTGAACCCTTCGATGGAAGTCTGATCGAAAGATGATCTTTCGATCAGTATTCATGATCCTTCGATAGGTGCAACATCGATAGATGATCCTTCGTGACATCTATCGGATCCTTCGGTCAGACCTGCTGTGTATGGGTATAAGTACCCATGCAGTGTGTTCAAGACAGACAGATGTACACAGAAGGATAGAGAGAAAGTAGAGAGCTTTTTGTCCAAAACACACACACACACTTTGAGAGTTTGCAAAACACATTTGTGAACATTGAGCTTGTAACCGGAACCTTCATTCGTATTAATCCAGTGGTGTTAATCGGTGAACCTTTGTGTGTTTGTGTTTATACTTGTTTCATCTCGGTTTGCTTGCTAGCTTAGATTCCGCACTCGCTAGTGGGTTTGTATAACAAGGTTTAGGTTCGTCATCCTCCGAGAGGGACCTACAAGTGGTATCAGAGCCGTGGCTCTTTACCTTTTTTAAAACCGGGTTTGTTCAAGTTCTTGGTGTGTTTGGACACTTGGTTTAGCACCCGTTTTTGGTGGTTTTCTTGTATTTTTAAACATAAAAACGCGTTCTAAACCTTTCGGGAGTGTTCAAGGTTGGGTTGGGTAACTTAAAACTTTTTTTAAGGAACTTTGTAATTTCCGGCCAAATTCCGGTCATTATTCCGGTGACTGTTTTCTGGATAGGGTTGTCCATTTTGGGTAATATTTTCAAAGTTGGTGAAAAGTTGTGTCTGCACATACCTTCTGCCGAAAGTTGTGCACCAACCCATCACCTTTCCCACCTACCCGTCAACTTCGTGTCAGTGTGTCAGAAGCATTCGAAAGATATCCTTCGACATCGAAAGACCATCTTTCGATCAAAGACAGCTCGATACATAAGCATCTTTCGAGTAGTCTTTCGAAGTCTAAGCATTATCTTTCGTTCTTGGAATCTTTTCGAAGGATACATCGTTCGAGCTACTGTTACTCTTCGAAAGATAAGGATTTATCTCGAAAGATAAGGATCTTTCACTGTGAATCTTTCGAGATTAGTGAATCTTTCGAGACCAGTGTTCGAAAGATAAGAATCTTTCATTGTGAATCTTTCGAGATCAGAGTCGAAAGATAAGGATCTTTCATTGTGAATCTTTCGAAATAATTGCTCGAAAGATAAGGATCTTTCAAACTGTGAATCTTTCGAAGTCTTTCGAAGTCTTTGCTCGAAACTCAACAGTGATCGTTCGAACACTGTTGATCATTCGAACAAGTCTTGATCCTTCGAACAAGTCTCGATCTTTCGATTCTTGTCTGTTTGCATTTAACAGTTTGTGTTTGTGTAGGTTTTTCTATTAGTATTTGATCAAAATGAGTTGTACAAGTCCTTGGGACTGGAGCATTGACTCACAATCTAGTCAAGAGCTAACCTCTGCTGCAGCTTGGGCAAAAAGTATGTTTCCACCGCCATCAATCAGTCCAAGTCAATGGGCTTTGGTATCCAATCATAGTCAAAGCATTCAAAATCTTCTGATTAGTGAAAGCGAAACGGGCAGCAACAATCGTCCACCAAAGTTGAATCATATGAACGACTTTCCATCATGGAAAAACCGCTTTCACACGTATGTTCAAGGGCAAAGCACCAATCTTTGGACGTGTTTCATCAATGCATTCAATGCTAATCTGGAGGTTGCTGCGTCCACTTCAGAAGGTTATGCTAACATGCTGGAAAATGACAAGAAGGCTTATGAATTGGAGAAAAAGGCCTTTGCTACACTTACACAAGCACTCAACAAAGATATCTATCATCAGTTCTCATACTGCAAAACCACGAAAACATTGTGGGATGCCTTAGTTGCTAGAGGAGAAGGCAATGCAGCTACTCGAAAGTCTCGTCATGATTTGTTGAAGAAAGAGTATGAATCGTTTCAATTTTTGGAAAACGAAACTCTAAATGATATGACAACACGTTTCTACCATCTGATTAGTGAAATGTGTGCTTATGGGGTTGTCTCTACTCAACAAGACATGGTAAATAGGTTTGCTGACGCCTTACCTCCAAAATGGAGTTCTTTTATTGAGCTGTTGAAGCACACTGGAACTCTAGACACGATTAACATCTACGAGTTCATTCAGAAGCTGGAACATAAAAATGATGAAGAAATCAGAAAAGCAAAGCGAGCTCCCGCTCCTCAGAATACAGAGATGTACCTTCCAGGCTTCGATGCTTTGGCAAGATCCGCTGCAGCTCAGCAACAGCAACCTAAACTGCAAACTGCATTTGTGTCCAACACAAGTTCTCTTCCGTTTCCTCAATCAACTGCTGCTCCGGCTTTTGATCCGAGGTCTTACATTCCTGTCCCAACACAGCCACAAGTCCAACCTCCACAACAACAACAGCAGGCTCACTATACAAGCAATCCTCAACCTCAAAACCCTAACACAATCCGAGTCGATAATTCAAACCTTTCACACCTCAGCATTGAAGTTGCTAAGGAGCACATGGAAATTATCAATACAATGGTCAGTGCTTACTGTGGTTTGGTAGCAGGTCAGCTTGGAAACATCAACATGACCAATGAAGATTATCAACAGATCAACAAGGAAGAAATGGAGTTGATGGATATTAAGTGGGCTTTTGCAAGTGCGGTTAGAAGGGCCAAAGACTTTATGGCTCGTACTGGTAGAACTTCGTTGGAAGGAAAGAAAGATACGAAGTATGGGTTTGATATCAACGCTGTTACATGCTTTAATTGTGGTAATAAAGGGCACTTCAAACGTGAGTGCACTCGACCAACAAAACAAGGCAATCACAACCCTTTCAGAAACCAGACGAGTACTGCAAACGTGAATGCCCAACAAGAAAACCGTGAAAGGAGGATGGTGGCAGTTAATAACAATCAGGGCCAGCCTGGAACTTCAAATCCCAATCGGGCTTTGGCTGTTCAAGCTGATGAGGGATGTGACTGGTCAGTGCAGTTTGGTGAAGATGATCAGAGAGAAGTGGAACAGCTTGTTATGCAAAGATCATCGAGCATGTTCATAAAGAAGAGTCCTTTGGAAGTGATGACAGTTCTGGTTATTCTGGAAGTTCTGATGAAGAAGGCTCTGTTTCTGGGGATAATCACTCAGAGTCTGATGTGAAGGAGGAAGGAGGTGATGATATTCAAGATCTACTGAATGAAGCTAATGAGCTTAAATGTCAGAAATCAATTCTGATTAGGAAGGCTGCCACTGCATCAAAGGAAATGGAGAAGTTGTTTTCTGAAGATGGAGCTTTTTCTTTTCAAACTGCCTTTATGGCAAACGGTTCAGCCTCTTCTAGTCAGGTAAATTCTGAACCTCCTGCTCCTAGTGTTTGTAAATCATGTGCTGATATGAAGCTTGAATCAGAAAAGCTTCATAGTCATAATCAGAATTTGGTTATTGAACTGTCGAAATGCAAAGAGGCGAACATGGCTTTAACTCGGAATGAAAAAGAATTTAAATCTGTAATAGAAACATTAAAGAAGAATGTGTCCGAGGTTAACAAAGTAGTTTACCACAAGCAAGTAAGTATAAATGAATACATTAACATTGTGGAAGAAACTAAGAAGCAATTAGCCATTGCCCAATGCGAGCATGATGCGATCAAACAAAAATTGGAAAGTTATTCTAACTCCCAATTTGTGCTTGATCACATCATCGATGTTCAACAACCGAAGGGAAATCAGAAAGGCATAGGGTATAAGAAATGTCCGCCCCCTTTGATGAACAATTATACCAAGATGCCTGATGAGGAGGAAATGCCTCGGTATGAACCCAGTGTGCCTCTTGATGTTGAGGAATTTGCTGCTGGCCTAGGGTTCAAACCGGACAATTCTTCAAACACATCCTCTAAGGAACAAGAGACTTCATCATCCATGAAGCAAAGTCCTCCAATTATCGAGGACTATGAGACATCGGATGATGAATCAGAAGTGGATGTAGGTGAACAGGATAAATCACTTAACAAGATGAAAGGAGTAGTTATTCCACGAGAGAATCACATTCTTTGTGATCCAGATACTCTTGATGTCACATCTGTTAAGAAGCAAGTGATTGATCCTATCAAAGTTGATAAGACATGTGTGTCTACTGTTAAAAGCAATAATGTGCTGTATACATTGGTTGGAGATAATAAAATCTACTCAGATCATGTTTTCCCAATTAAAAATGTAAATAAATCTTTGATTGACAAAGTCTTTGAAGACAACACAAACAAATTTTTGGGAAAAACACTTCCGGGAATTGTGGTAACACAGTGTGATCCAATTCCTAAGGCTGAGATTAGAAAACAGTTTGGTAACCAAAGATCTTCAACCACTCAACAACCTACTGCTTCTAATGTTAAACAACCAGTCAAACGAGCTCAAAATCATAAAGTCTCTCAGATGAAGTCTGAAACAAAAGGAGCTCGATTTCAAAAGAAAGCAAAAGATGTCAAGTTCGTGTCATCCAAGGGTACTGATAAGATTGAAACTTTTGAGAACAAATCTAACACGGATTTTGTAAAACAAGTGACAATCTTAAAACGTAACAGTGATAACAATTACACTCAACGCACAAATGGGTGTGATGAAAAGGCTAGTACCTCGGGTTCCACGAGTTCGACATCTTGTGGTCAATCAAGTTCTCCAAAATTTATTGAAAGGAGAACATGTTTTAAATGTGGAGAAATTGGGCACATCATCAGAAACTGCCCAAATGCTCCAAAGAGTAAATTTGTTGAGAAAGCTCCACCTGAAACAGTTCATCCTCAACGTCGGTCAGTTTCACCTAAACAAGATAAACGAACTGTAAAAGAACAAGAAACTAAACAACGACATAAGAACATGAAAACTGTTGAAAAAGCTTTAAAATCTGAGGTTAAAACAGTTCAAAGGGAACCAAGTGTGTCACAATCTATAAAACCAGAATCTTCAAAAAATGGTAAGCAAAAACAAACTTGGTTACCTAAGGTGGGTGACAATTCAGGGGGAGCAGTTGTTCTTGAAAACCATCAAGAGATTGATATCACGTTTCGTGATGCTCAGGGACGACCCAAGACCACTAAGGCTTGGGTCCCCATTCTCAACTGATGTTTTTAAATGACATGTGCAGGATGTTCTAGGAGGAACTATTAATAGTCACTGGATTGTTGATAGTGGAGCATCCAGGCACATGACTGGCGACTTACGGCTCCTATACGACGTGAGAAACATTAGAGGAGGGTATGTTGCTTTTGCGGATGACAAAGGCGGATTCATCACTGGAGAAGGAAGTATCTCCAATGGCATCGTGTGTTTCGATAAGATCAATTATGTTAAGCAAATTGATCATAATCTTCTCAGTGTGTCGCAAATCTGCGATAAGAAATTCACCGTGCATTTTGATGATGCCGGCTGCTATGTGCTGAAACCTGGATTCAAAATTCCACAAGAATGGATTCTCTTATCGGCTCCGAGAGTTAATGATCTTTATATTCTCGACATGAGCCAGGCGATTACAACATCTGCACAAGTCACTTGCTTTGTCTCTAAAGCCACGGAAAAGGAGTCTATATCTTGGCACAGAAGAATGGGACACATTCACTTGAGAAAGATGAACCATTTGGTGAAAAATAATCTTGTGAATGGTGTGCCTGTGAGAAGTTTTCATCTACAAGATATCTGTGTCTCGTGCCAAAAAGGGAAGCAAACAAAGAAGTCTCTCCCTTTGAAGAAAATCAACACTGTCAGCATGCCTCTTGAACGTCTTCATATGGACCTTTTTGGACCTATGAAGCACAAGACAACATTCGGAGATGCTTATTGTCTAGTTGTTACTGATGATTATTCTAGATTTTCTTGGGTATCCTTTATGGCACACAAGAGTCAAACTCCTGGCATCCTCAAGGATCTTCTTACAATGTTAGAGAATCTCTATTCGTTGAAAGTGAAGAGGATCCGAAGCGACAATGGAACCGAATTCAAGAATCAAGTTATGGATGAGTTTTGTACTTCTAAAGGCATTCTTCATGAGTACAGTTCTCGTTATACTCCACAACAAAATGGTGTCGCGGAGAGGAAGAATCGAACGATTATAGAAACTGCAAGAACAATGTTAGTAGAGTCGGAACTCCCTATTCAATTCTGAGGGGAGGCTGTATCGGCTGCATGCTACACGTTAAACAGAGTTCTTACGGTAAAGAGACATGGCAAAACTTGCTTCGAACTCCTTCAGAAAAGGAAACCGGATCTTTCTTACCTAGAACCGTTTGGTGCTCCATGTACTATGATTGAGCCGGATGGAAAGTTTGGAGCAAGAGCTATCGAGGGTTTCTTCCTTGGATATGCTACTCCGAATTTTCGTGTTTGGAATCTAGCTACCAAAAAGATTGAGCTATGGAGTGAAGTGAGGGTTCAAAGGTACACGAGTCCTGTTAGGGCTCCGGGTGATCCGTGGATGTTCGATTATGATGGACTATTTGACTCCTTCAATCTGCCAACCTTTGACGAAGAATCAGCAGCGGCTAGGATGTTGTTGGAAAGTGACAACGCTGCTGTCTCGCCTTTGGTTAGACCTATTGTTGTTGACCCTCAAGCTTCTTCGTCTGTCAACAATATGGTTCAAAATGAGGTTTATGAAGATGCTGCTGATTATAATGATTCTTCTGAAGATGATGAATATCATGACGCAGCTGAAGGATCTTCGGCTCCAGCTGCTCCTGTTCAAGGTGCTTCTGTTGATACACCTCATATGCAGAATGTAGACACTGCTGAAGGGAATGCATCCACCTCTACACACATTCCTGGTGTGGAGTTGGTTGTTGATCTTAATCTTAACAATTTGGGTATCAATGCACGTGTGCCAGAAAATCCTGAAATGAGGATTCATGATACCCACCCCCAGCAGAATATTATAGGAGATGTCCATCGCGGTGTGCAGATGCGTAATCAGCTGAGAAACAACCGGAATGCTGGTTTGTATTCAGCTATAAGAGAATCTGGTCAACAAAATGACTGGTCCTTCGCGTGTTACGTGTCACAAGAAGAACCAAAATCGTGGAAAGAAGCGTTGAAAGATAGTGCTTGGGTTGAAGCCATGCAGGAAGAATTGCAGCAATTTCAAAAGCTTGGTGTTTGGAAGCTTGTTGAAAAACCTGAGAATTACAATAAAATTGGCACTCGATGGGTTTTCAAATGCAAGAAAGACGACCGTGGAGTGGTTATTCGGAACAAGGCACGTTTAGTCGTTCAAGGTTTTCGACAGATAGAAGGAATCGACTACAACGAAGTCTATGCACCTGTTGCACGTCTGGAAGCTATTCGGATCTTTCTGGCTTATGCCTCATTCAAAGGATTCAAGGTTTACCAAATGGGCGTGAAAAGTGCATTCTTACATGGTGTGGTTGAAGAAGAGGTGTACGTCGAACAGCCTCCAGGCTTTGAAGATCCTGTCCATCCCGATCGGGTTTGGTTGCTCAACAAAGCTCTCTATGGTCTTCATCAAGCGCCACGAGCTTGGTATGCAACCTTATCCACCTATCTGCTAGAGAACGGTTTTCGAAGAGGTCTTATCGATTGTACTCTCTTCATCAAAGAACAAGATGGAGATCTTCTTCTGGTTCAGGTATACATTGATGATATTATTTTTGGTTCTACTAATGATGTCTTGTGTAGGAATTTCGAGCGCATTATGCAGGATAAATTCGAGATGAGTGCTATGGGGGAAATGACCTTTTTCTTGGGCCTACAAGTGCAACAAACTGAGTCTGGGATATTCATCCATCAGACTAAATATGTTGGTGACATCTTGAGCCGGTTCCAGATGTCCGATGCAACGCCCATTGGTACCCCACTGCCACAAAATCACGGAATTACTCCAGACTTGAAGGGTGAAGCTGTTAGCCCCTCATACTATCGCGCGATGATCGGATCTCTCATGTACCTCACAACATCAAGGCCAGACATAATGTACCCAACGTGCCTGCTAGCCAGATATCAAGTTAACCCGAAGGCCTCACATCTTGCAGCTGTAAAAAGGATTTTTCGTTATTTGAAGGCTTACCCTGACACCGGTCTGTGGTACCCTAAGGATAATAACTTTGACTTGGTCGCATTCAGTGATTCTGATCATGGCGGATGCAAAATCGACGGCAAATCCACAACGGCTGGATGTCAGTTTTTAGGAAATCGCCTAGTCACATGGCAGTGCAAGAAGCAGACGTGCGTCGCTACATCAACATGCGAAGCCGAATACATTGCTGCCTCAAGTTGTTGCTCCCAAGTTCTTTGGATCCAACAACAATTGCGGGACTACGGTTTTGAATTCCTAACTACTCCTATTTACGTTGATAATTCTGCTGCATTACAGATCACTAGAAATCCTGTGCAGCACTCAAAGACCAAATACATCGAAATCAAATATCACTTCATACGTGATTGCGTTGAGAAAAGACTAATCGATGTTGTTAAGGTCCACACCGATGACCAACGTGCCGACCTCTTTACCAAAGCTTTTGACAAATCTAGATTTGACTTTTTATTATTGGTAAACGGCATTAAGGTCAAGCAAGAGTAAACCAACATCGGAAAATCATTTTTGTAAATACCTTTGTGTTTTAAATTTGTCTTAGTTTATTGATTTTAGGGGGAGTAAATCCAAAATCTGAAAATCCAAAAACATCGAAAAATTTCAAAAACACAAAAACAATGGAAAAACAAAAATGAGTTTCCTGGAGAGCAAAAGAGAAAATGATAGTACATCAGTGGTCTATTCAAACCTCTTTAAACCTTAAATGAAAAACGATAAGCAGCTCTATATAAGATGTATCGGTAGGCTCACAATCATTTTAAAGTGTGCAGGGTGATATAAACTTAAATCGACTGAAGATCAGGTGGGAACCATTCATTGGCATATGGTCTTAGTACCGAAATTTTGTTTGATAGTTTGCCGAGGTTCTGAGATATTCGGTCTTTATGCTGCTTATCATCTGGGTATCATGGTTGTATCTTTTACCGAAAAATAACGGGGACGCAAGTCTAGATCTTCCATGATACTATACATACGTGTACATAATACATACTGCATTCGACCTCAATAAGTGATAAACAATCACATGTCCAAACAAATAAGTGATAAAATATCACATTTATCCGGGAGTCAAGTTCGTCTCTCTGCTGTACGAAAGTACTGACCTGTTCACGGACTTGCTCCTGTGCCCTCATGCATATGAAAATCAAGTTCCTCATCAATAAGTGATTATATCACATAGGGCTTGTTTTCAAATCAAAATAAGTGAGTATCTCACATCATATACGGTCAAACAGATGATAATCGGTATACTCACCGGTAAGATGAATTCTCGTGCATACCTTGATACGGGAATGTGTCGTGATGTGGATGAACACCGGTCGGTAAGTATAAATCATACCTTAACGTATCCCCTCGCCATGATTACATCTGATAAGTTGAGCTTAAGTGGACAACAATACCGATAATTGTTATAGGATGCTTATCTTAATGTTAACTAACTGAACAACAAGAGTGTTTTGACATGACCGTACACTGATATGATTCTCTTACCCTCGAAACTCGCAAAAAGAATGTCTGTATATATTTATTTACTGCTTAACTTTCATTGTTTTCCTTTTAACAGTTTCGTCGTTTGGTGCATATCAGCACGACATTAGCGGTGATGTCGTTTGATAACACTCAAAGGATATTAAAATTGTTGTCTTTTAATTTCAAAAACACACCTAAAATCTGTGTTTTAATATAAACTTTATAAAAGCCAAAAAGATTTTCTTTCTACTTTATTTTCGATCGTACGATGTTGGAGCTCGAGTCTTCGTTACCTGAAACCTGACTGAAAACCGAATGGACTAAATCTTCATAAACGGTCGAAATTTGCAAGTTTTGAAAGTTAAATCTAAAATTGAGAAATTTATTAAACTTTCAAACTGTCGGACGGTGTTTGATTGTGACATGGTCATTCGCGTGTCATTTGTTTATGCTAACTATTCCAAGCAGTTGTTCTCATTACGCGTTTAGATTTCTTGCATGTGCAGATTCTAAAGGCTAGGAGAACATGGTCAATGACAAGCTTTGGAACGAAGACACGACGTGAAGGCGCTCAAAAGATGAAGATGATCGAGTTGCCGCGGACCATCATCAACACCACAAGGATCTCACTTCATAAAGATCAAGTATTTCACGAGCATAACTCGAGGGGGAGCTTATGTTAAGGGGGAGTTTGTCAGCACACTTCCTACATGATACGGGGAGTTTGTTGATACACTTTCTACTTTCAAGACGTGAAGACTTTGAAGATCCTCCGACATTGAAGACTCGTAAGGACATCCGAGACAAATCTGCACAAATCGAAGATTGAGACAAAGCTACAGCCAAGGGGGAGTTTGTTGGTGCACTTGTGTCTGTACTTTGTCTGTATTCGGTCTCGATGTAAAACGATGTCTATGTTAGCCTTGTAAGTTTGACCAAGTCAACTATCCTCCTAGTTTGACTTGGCCAAACAGTTAGTTTATGCATGTAACATGTCTGGTTCGAAGGATATCTCATCGAAGGATAGTTAGATCCTTCGATGAGCTCGAAAGTTGAACCCTCGATGGATGGACCTCGATAGATAGTCCTTCGAGGTCACTGTGAACCCTTCGATGGAAGTCTGATCGAAAGATAGTATTCATGATCCTTCGATAGGTGCAACATATAGATGATCCTTCGTGACATCTATCGGATCCTTCAGTCAGACCTGCTGTGTATGGGTATAAGTACCCATGCAGTGTGTTCAAGACAGACAGATGCACACAGAAGGATAGAGAGAAAGTAGAGAGCTTTCTGTCCAAAACACACACACACACTTTGAGAGTTTGCAAAACACATTTGTGAACATTGAGCTTGTAATCGGAACCTTCATTCGTATTAATCCAGTGGTGTTAATCGGTGAACCTTTGTGTGTTTGTGTTTATACTTGTTTCATCTCGGTTTGCTTGCTAGCTTGGATTCCGCACTCGCTAGTGGGTTTGTATAACAAGGTTTAGGTTCGTCATCCTCCGAGAGGGACCTACAGAATCCAAAACTAAGAAGTCATGAATAAAATTCCAAAGCAGAGAGTACCTAGGGGAACATCTATTCTTGTCCACAACCTGGTTTCGAGTCAGGTATCAAAATATGAAGCATGCCGGAAAAATAAAATTTATCCATGTCTGGGGTAAGACAGATATAAGGACATATGAAATGGTTCTTTTAGCTCGTTTACAGAAATGGCATCCTTAATTTGTTGAAGATGTTGACTTTGAATCTCCACCTGTCAAAAAAAAAAAAAAGAAAAAAAAAGAAAAAGAAACAAGGGTTCAGAAGACTAATAACAATTAATACAAGAATACCAACAATTAGAACAAGGGCCTCACCAAAGGCTGTTTCTAATGCCATAACATGCCCATGTGTATACCCGGGTATCCTCTTGTTTACATATTTATTTTGTTACATGCACAAATGCATATTATAAATATATAATCTTACTTGTTTGGATTTAGTATACAAATAGATTAGTTTGTATTCCATGTGCATATTAATGCGATTTGAATTGTATTGTTATGATAATGCACATGTTCATAAAATGTCTATAATGTGACTGTGTTCAAATTTATTGTGAAAAATACACTATGTTACATTCTATGCACATAACCATAACATAGTGTTCAAAATTTTATAAGTTACTTTCACTATCAGCTACACATGTTCATGTGCATATCACTAGAGAGAAGAAAATAGTCCAACCGAAATGTTATATTAATCATTTAGAAGAGGGATAGAGAAAAAATTCTTTACATGTTTACGCAATGGTCCACATAAGTTCTTGCAAAAAAAAATTATATAGTTTTGTATATTGAACACACACACACACATATATACACAATATTACATATGAATACAAAAAATATAAAAACGAAAAACTGGCATCAAAGAAACTAAAGAAGCATAAGTAAAAGAACCTTTAGAGCTGCAGACAGGATCAAAACACTAATAACGGAACAGCAATGGTTTTGGATTCAAATCGATATGAACCTTAAGAGCGGGAGAGCTGCGACTGAAATAATCGAGAACACTGGCAAACGCAGTCAAGGATTTCGGTAGTCGGTGGCGTGAAACCAAAGTCAAACTTTCCAAACTCGTGAAAGGGCAATTTTGTCTTTCACGCAATTCCGGGAACTTAGAAAGAAGCCTCACGGCGTCTAAGTTTAAGGTAAGAGACTTTGCTTTACAGAGTTGTTGAAAAGTGTTGATCAACAGCTCAATAAACATCGGTTGCCCCTGAATAGATCTATGATAGATTGTTTGGAAATTTACAGTTTTTAATGAACAAAGATCTTTAGTGGATAACAAAAACCTAGCAATGCCATTATAGGTGAACGAAGAAAGCTTTGGTGCTGAGACCACAAACTCACACGATTGATTAATACATATCAACGATAGACTCTCTAATTCACTCGACTTGATTATGAAAGTATCGATATTAGATAACGTACAACCATCCAAAGCAAGAGTTTTTAGATTCGGAAATCGGGAAAACAAATCAATAGACCTACTAGCATCACCGTTAGGAAGTTGTAACGTGAATGTAACACGTTTAATAGTCAAAGTGGTCAATGCTGGAAAATCCCATGTCAGCGACGGACTTATTTTAAGCCCAAAATCGATACTCAAAACAAGGTGTTCGAGATATCGAGATCTAAACAAAGATGAATCGAATCCACCACGTCGTGTTTGCTTATCACCCAAGAATTCAATCTTTAGCTTTCGCGTCCTGTGCGACATTGCGTAGATTACGATCTTTCTGAGAAGCCGAAGAGTGATGGAATTTGATCGGAAATCGATGGTGGAAAGCTCGGTAACGTCATCACGCTTAGATAGAAATCGGTGCGCAAATTTGGGAAAGTTAGAGCTACTTGCTTAGATAGAAATCGGTGCGCAAATTTGGGAAAGTTAGAGCTACTTGCCTGATCGGAGATGGCCTAATCTCAAAGTTCAAATGCGAGTGGGATTTCCATGTATTTCTCCAGCTTTGTGATAGAAGACTACTTCGAACGACAGATCGAGTATCTATGAACGAAAATATGTGATGAATCACACCATCTGGCAATCGAGTGATCCGATCATTTTTCGACAATTCCCTAGCTCTACTTCTAACCTTTGACGATCCCTCCGAGCCATTTTTAGAGACAAATGTAGTGATCCGCAATGAATTTCGTTGTTCACAAAGGAAAGGAACACAATGTAGAATGGATTGGAGTGTGTGTATTTGTGTTGGATTAAGGATTTGGAAGAAAGTTATTTGGAGCCCTAGTTTTGTGTAAGCCTTCGATTTTTGGATTTGGGGCTGCATATTGACGATTAGCGATTTTATTTACTTACGCTTTGTAGCTCTGGGTTCATTGAACTTGGACATATATGGAAACCGTCGGAAATGTGCATATGCCATGGATTATATTTGTTGTTCGAGTGTTACTCATTGCTCATGTTATAGCAAAATATCAATGTGAATGACATAACATACTTTTGAATAAAAGGAAACAAATAATCTTACATGAATCAAGTGGGTTCAAAACACAAAGCTACCACAAATGACTGAATTTATTATACAGAACTAATTATGCATGTTCTCATTAAGGTAATTGCAAATATAATGAATATGAAGAAGATATTTGAAGTGGGATTATTCTTATCTAAAGATTGCAACTTTCATAGAATGTACACAGTGACTTCCAATGCAAAAGAAATACCTGATATTCATTAACAGAATGCAGCTTTCTAAAGAAAATTTTGCCAACAGAAATATAAATTGTTGGTGCACTTGTGTCTGTACTTTGTCTGTATTCGGTCTGTATGTAACGATGTCCTGACTTGTGTTGTAAGTTGACCAAGTCAACCATCCTCCGGTTTGACTTGGACAACAGATTGTGTGTTGAAAGATGTTCTGATCGAAGGATAGTTCCTCGAAGGATGGTGTTAATCCTTCGAGGTGCACGAAAGATATGGTTCGACTGATTAGACTTCGAAGGATGATCCTTCGAGGTCAATGCTGATCATTCGAACAACTTGTGGTCGATAGATGATCCTTCGACCATCTATCGGAACCTTCGGATCCTTCGATCTGGCATCATGGGCTGGGTATATATATACCCATGCAGTGTATGTGTGAGTAGTTCTGTCATTTGCACATCCGAGAGATAGAAAGATTTGAGAGCATTCTGTCCAGAACTCACACACACACTTAGAGAGTTTATAGAACATTTCTGTAAACATTGAGCTTGTAACCGAACCCTCATTGCATTAATACAAGTTGTGTTAATCGGTGAACTTGTGTGTTTGTTTCTCTACTTGCTACTAACTCGGTTTGCTTGCTAGCTTGGATTCCGCACTCGCTAGTAGGTTTGTATAACAAGGTTTAGGTTCGTAATCCTCCGCGAAAAGGGACCTACAAGTGGTATCAGAGCCTCGCTCTTTACCTTGTTTAAAACCGGGTTTTACAAGTTTTGGTGTGTTGAAACACTTGGTTTTGCATCTGTTTTTACTTGTTTTCTTGAATTTTCTTTGAGTAAAAACGTGTCTAAACGAACCGGGAGTGTTTAAAGTTGGGTTGGGTAACTTGGAAATTGGTTTTTAAGAAACTTTGTATTTTCCGGCCAATTTCCGGTGTGTTTCCGGTGACCAGACTTGGTAGATAAGGTTATCCATTTTTGGCATAGTTTATTTCAAATCTTGGTTGGTAAGATTGTTGTCAGCCTGCCATACCCTTTTGCCGAAAGTTGACTTACCAACCAATCACCTTTTCACCAACCCGTCATATCTGTGTCAGTGTGTCAGTGCACATTCGAAAGATATCCTTCGACATCGAAAGATATCCTTCGACATCGAAAGACCATCCTTCGATCAGTGACAGCTCGATAGATAAACATCTTTCGAGTAGTCCTTCAAAGTTCGAAACATATCTTTCGATCAGGGAATCTTTTCGAAAGATAGTTGTTTTTATCTCGAAAGATAAGGATCTTTCAAGTGTGAATCTTTCGAGATTTTGAGTCTTTCGAAGCCAGTGCTCGAAAGTCAACAGTGATCCTTCGAACACTGTTGATCATTCGAACAAGTTTGATCTTTCGAAGTGAGCTATACGAAAGATAAGGATATTTAACTCGAAAGATAAGGATCTTTCAAAGGAGAATCCTTCGAGTTCTTGAATCTTTCGACATCATTGTTCGAGATTCAACAGTAATCTTTCGAGTACTGTTGATCCTTCGAACAATAGTTGATCTTTCGATTGTGGTCTGTTTGTTGTTAACAAGTTTCTGTGATTTCAGATCCTTCGACCAGGATCCTTCGGCTGTGTATCTTTCGGATCATTCTTACTTTAGCATTTATTTTGCTCATCTATCATGAATCCGAGTTGGTGGGGAAGTTCCGGCTCCAGACAGTGGAAATACATGAATACCAGTCAATCTCCATCATGGGCCGAATCTCCGGTATCTACATCCTCACAAACAAATGCCACTCCAGCTGGTCAATGGGCGTTTGTTTCAAATCAAACTCCGAGTATTCAAAGTCTTCTACTAAGCGAAAGTGAAACCGGAAGTTTGAACAGGCCTCCAAAGTTGATGCATCTTAATGAATATCCGGGATGGGTTGATCGTTTCCATACATACATTCTTGGTCAAAATACAGAGTTGTGGTTGCGGTTCACTACGGAATTCGATCAAACTATCGGGTTGCTGCTTCTTCTACAGCTACATTTGCCGATCTTCCTGATGATCAAAAGAAGACGTATGACTTAGAAAAGAAAGCATACGCTATTCTCACTCAAGCACTGAGCAAGGATATTTATCATCAGTTCGTCAGTTTCAAGACTACGAAGAAGCTGTGGGATGCATTGAAGACAAGAGGAGTAGGTAATGAAGCCACACGTCAATTACGACGAGATCTACTGAAGAAAGAATTCGATGGCTTCACATGTATGGATAAGGAAGTCCTTAGGAGATATGACAAGCCGTTTCTATCACCTACTTACTGAGCTGACCAACTTTGAAGTCACAAACGACTCCAACAGAGGTGGTAAAGAAGTTTGCCGATGCATTGCCTCCTCAATGGAATAACTTTCTGGAAATCTTGAAGTACAACGGAACGTTGAAACTACAAATATCAACGATTTCGTGCAACTTTCTGGAGAACAAGGATCAGGAAGAAACGTTGAAGGCAAAGAGAGTTGGCAGTGCCACAGAATCCAGAGATGTATTATGGCACCTCCACTACTTCATCTGCAAAAGCCGGGTTCACATGTTCCACTTCAAACGGCGTTTGTCACAAGCACGGATATGTATGGCAATCCAGTGCAAGTTCCTGTAAAGCCGCCTCCAACCACAGATCTGTATGGAAATCCAATACAACCACCTCCTCCTGCTCCTGCTCAACAACCACAATATGCGTGTTATGGAGGAACATCATCTGCTGCAGGTCAACAATCAAAGCCAAATACAGTACAGCTTGACACTTCAAGTTCTCTAAGTCAGTGTAGAAGTAGCTAAGGAACACATGGAGCTACTTAACACTGTAGTAAGCGCGTACTGTGGGTTGATAGAAGGTCAGATTGGAACATTAATCTGACACAAGAAGATTACAGGCAGATTGATAAGGAAGAGATGGACTTGATGGATATAATGGGCCTTTGCGAGTGCTGTGAGAAGAGCAAGGATTTGGATGGAAAGTACTGCAGAACCAGCTTGGAAAGTAGCGAGACACCAAGTATGGGTTCGATAAGCAGGCTGTTAAGTGCTTCAACTGTGGTGAACGGGGCCACTTTAAAAGGAATGTACAAAGCCAGCACAGCACGGGAATCAAAATCCCTTCAGAACCCGAGGCAACCAGCAGATCAGAACAGAAACACTGAGCGTTCATTGGTGCCTGCAAATAACCAAAACCAACCGAGCACTTGCAGTTCAGGTGGATGAAGGTTGTGACTGGTCAATCCAGTTGGGTGGTGATTGCTCCTGATGAAACATCATGTTTTGCTCAGATTGTGAAGGAGCTAGTTCACACCAGTGGTGGAGAATCTTCTGCCAGTGGTGGTGAATCGTCTGAAGATGAAGACTCTTCTGGTTATAGCAGGAGTGCTGATGAAGAATCATCCAATTCTGGTGATGATTATGTGGGTGAGACATCGAATGCAGCAATCGATGCAGATATTGATGAACTCTTGGAGGAAGCTGCAGCAGAAACTCAAAGAAGATCTATTTTGGTGGATCAAGCTGCTTATACTTCGTCTTCTCTCCATTCAGCTTTTATGGCTAATGTCGACGGTTCATCAAGTCAGGTATGTGTCGATGAACCCACTGCTGTTAATTGTGATGAATGTGCTAGGTTGCATGCTAGATGTGCTGAAATGGAGAAAAGTATGTCTGAGTTGCAAGGCAAACATGATGCTTTACAAGCTAGTTTGTTTTGACTTGCAAGACAAACATACTACTGTGAATGAGAATTTGAGTGACTTGCAAAGTAAGCATGAAGCTTTGCAAGAAAATATGATGTGACATTCCTCCACAATCAGAAATTGACTGTGGACCTCTCTAAATGCACAGAAGCCAACATGTTTATGAAAACCATGAAAAAGAATTTAAGTCAGTAATTGAAACATTAAAGAAGGATAAAACAGAACTGACTAAAATGGTTTCAAGAAAACAAACTGATATTAATTTGTATATATCTCGCCTTGAGAGTATGCAAAAAGAGATGGCTTGTGTGAAAACCGAAAGTGATGCGATCAAACTCAAGCTAGACAGTTATTTGAGTTCTAGCTATGTGTTAGATCACATCATTGACGTTCAGAAGGAAAAGAGAGATGTCACATGCATAGGCTACAAGAAGTGTCCACCACCAGTGAGACATAATTATGATGCCATGCCGGATGAAGAGGACAGGGTTTTCTTTGAACCTTCTGTGCCTCTAGATGTTAAGGAGTTTTGCTGCAGGACTCGGATACCAAAAGGAAGTATCCTCAGATTCAGATGTGTCAGCAGATACATTTGTGAGTGCTGAACAGAATCAAGATCCTCCAGTTGTGATTGAGGATGCTGATTCGTCTGATGATGAATCTGATGATACTGTCCCAGCAAAGTCTGATGCGGTAGCCAAAAATGAGGACATACCTCTTGAGAATCACATTCTATGTGATCCCCCTGTAAACCGCGCTAAGACTGTTGCAACTGAGTCCTCGTCTGAGAAGGAGTCGGAGAGTGTGAATTTGCTGTACACTCTAGTTGGTGATGATAAAATTTACTCAGACAAGATTTCCCATTAAGAATGTTAATCAATCCTTAATCTGCAAGTCTTTGAGAATTCGACGAGTAAGTTCTTGGAAAGGCAGGACCTAAAGTTACAGTTACACAGTGTCCTCCTATTCCAAAAGCTGAAATCCGAAAGTAATTTGGCAACAAGAAACTGCCAACAGTGCCAACACAGCAAAATCAACCAAACCCAAGGTTAAAAACACCGGCTCAAGCTAACAAGAAGCCGAACCAAAAGAAGAAGAAAATGTTAACTTTGTGAAATCGACGGGAACAGAACAAAATTGAAAAGTTTGAAAATAATCTAACTTAGATTTTGTCAAGAAAGCTTTGTCGAGAAAAGAAATGAACCAAGTAGTTCAAAACCTAGTACCTCGGGTTCACAAAGTTCAACATCATCGGCTAAGCGATCACATGATTCTTCGGGTTTGTAGAACGAAGATCATTTTGAGTGTGGAACCATGGCACATTATTAGAAACTGCCCATATCTTCATAAGCAGAAAGGAAAGGTTGATGATCCCCGTGGCAAAGCTGACCGTAAGCCAACTGTTTCCACAAAACAAGATCCCCGACTTGTAAAAGAAAGGAAAAGAAACAGAAAAGGAAACAGGTCAAGAAAATTGAAAAAAGCAATTAAAACCGATGTGGTTCAAAAACAATCTGTTGTTGTAAAACCAGACAATTCTAAAACTTCAAATCATCAAGAAGTTAAAATTTAAGAAAAACACTGGTGAAACCAAACAGACTTGGAAACCAAAACGGTTGTTGAATCAGGGGGCCATCACAATTCACCAACCATCAAAGACAAGAAGTGATTGTCATTGATGAAAATGGAAGACCCAAGACCACAATGGCTTGGGTCCCCATCTCCAACTAATTCATTTGATCATGTGCAGGTGCTTCAGAGGAACTATCAGTAGTCATTGGATTGTGATAGTGGCATCCAGCACATGACAGGCGACATGAAGCTTCTCTACGATGTAATCTATAAGAGGAGGTTAGTTGCTTTTGCTGGAGAATAAAGGTGGATACATACGGTGAAGGAATGATATCTAACGGATTGTCAGCTTGACAAGATCAATTTTGTGCAACAACTTGATCACCAATCTCTAGTGTTTCTCAAATTTGTGACAAGAAATTTTCAGTACACTTTGATGCTAATGGATGTTATGTGCTGAAACCCGGCTTCAAAATTCCAAAAGAATGGATTCTCTTGTCGGCTCCAAGGATAAATGATTTGTACGTCCTTGACATGAGCCAGGCTATTACTACGTCTGCACAAGCAACTGTTTCGTTTGCTAAAGCCACAGAAAAGACACTATCTCTTGCACAGACGAATGGTCACATTCACTTACAAAAATGAATCATTTGTTTCAATGAATTGGTGAATGGTGTTCCTTCAAAAATTTCCATCTTCAAGACGTCTGTGTTTCGTGCCAGAAAGGAAAGCAAACAAGAAGAATGCACCCTACAAAGAAGATCAAACACAGTGGCAGTTCCTCTGAACGTTTGCACATGGATTTGTTCGGTCCTGTCAAGCCACAAGAGTATCGGGGTGACCCAATACTGCCTGTCGTGGTTACTGATGATTATTCAAGATTTTCTGGTTGCGTTTCATGGCACACAGAGTGAAACCTTTGGTATTATCAAAAACTTAATCATTCAGATTGAGAATTTGTATAAGTTGAGGTTAGGCGGATACGTAGCGACCAATGGTACTGAATTTAAGAATCATTCCATGGCGGAGTTCTGCACTTCAAAGGGTATTCTTCATGAGTTTAGTGCAGCTTATACTCCTCAACAGAATGGTGTCGCTGAACGTAAGAACCGCACATTGATCGAGACTGCTAGGACAATGTTGGTAGAGTCACAGTTGCCCATTCCATTCTGGACTGAAGCTGTGGCCTCTGCATGTTACACATTGAACAGAGTCCTTACAGTCAAAAGACACAACAAGACCTGCTTTGAGCTTCTTCAAAAACGGAAACCAGATTTGTCTTATCTAGAACCGTTTGGAGCTCCATGCACAATCATCGATCCTAATGGAAAGTTTGGGGCAAGAGCAATTGATGGATACTTTCTTGGGTATGCCACCCCTAACTTACGAGTCTGGAATCTAGAGACTAAAAGGGTCGAGGAATGGTCTGAGGTCAGAGTACAAAGGCACACCTTGCCAGTCAAAAATCCGGGTCAACCTTGGATGTTTGAGTACGATGACTTTTTCAATTCGATCAATGTTGAAGCCGTTGAAGAAAATGCTGCGGCTAGGATGTTTTTCGAGAGTGACAATGCAACAGTTTCACCGGTGGTTCGTCCAATTCTTGTAATCAAGAACCATCTTCTTCGGTGAACAACAATACTCTCAACAATGAGGATTTTCATGATGCAAACGAATTGAACGAATCTTCAGAGGATGATGAATTTCTAGATGCAGATCAAGAAGCTCCTACAACAGCAGTTCATGGTACTTCAGAGGGTACTCCTCCAGTGGATACACATAGAACAGCTGAGACTACTGCATCATCCTCTTCGTCAATTCCGGGTCTTGAATTGGTTGTTGATCTTAATCAACAACCTGGGTATAAATGTTCCAGTTCCAGATAATCCAGAAACAAGGATTCATAATACCCATCCTCAACAAAACATCATTGGAAATGTGCAAAGTGGCGTACAAACAAGAAACATGTTGCGAAAACAACAACAATGCAGGCTTGTATGCAGCTATTCGAGAATCCGGGCAACAAAACGACTGGTCCTTCGCGTGTTATGTCTCACAAGAAGAACCAAGAACGTGGAAAGAAGCCTTGAAAGATAATGCTTGGGTTGAAGCAATGCAGGAAGAACTGCAACAATTCCAGAAGCTGGGTGTCTGGAAACTAGTAGAGAAACCTGCTGGATACAAGAAGATTGGTACCCGTTGGGTTTTCAAATGCAAAAAGGATGACCGCGGAGTTGTTATCCGAAACAAAGCTCGTTTAGTCGTTCAAGGTTTTCGTCAGATTGAAGGGATCGACTACAACGAAGTCTATGCACCAGTGGCACGTCTCGAAGCAATTCGAATCTTTCTAGCCTATGCGTCCTTCAAAGGATTCAAGGTTTATCAGATGGACGTGAAAAGTGCATTTTTACATGGTGTGGTTGAAGAAGAGGTGTACGTCGAACAGCCTCCAGGTTTTGAAGATCCTATCCATCCCGATCGGGTTTGGTTGCTCAACAAAGCTCTTATGGTCTTCATCAAGCACCGCGAGCTTGGTATGCAACCTTATCTCACTATCTGCTGGAGAACGGTTTTCGTAGAGGTCTTATCGACTGTACTCTTTTCATCAAGAACAAGATGGAGATCTTCTTCTGGTACAGGTATACGTTGATGACATTATTTTTGGTTCTACTAATGATGTCTTGTGTAGGGAATTCGAGCGCATTATGCAGGATAAATTCGAGATGAGTGCTATGGGGAAATGACTTCTTCTTGGGCCTACAAGTGCAACAAACGGAGTCTGGGATATTCATCCATCAGACTAAATATGTTGGTGACATCTTGAGCCGGTTCCAGATGTCTGATGCAACGCCCATTGGTACCCCATTGCCAACTAATCACGGAATTACTCCAGACTTGAAGGAGAAGCTGTTAGCCCTTCTATCTATCGCGCTATGATCGGATCTCTTATGTACCTCACAGCATCAAGGCCAGACATAATGTACCCAACGTGCCTGCTTGCCAGATATCAAGTTAATCCGAAGGCCTCACATCTTGCTGCTGTTAAAAGGATTTTTCGTTATTTGAAGGCGTACCCTGACACCGGTCTGTGGTACCCTAGGGATAATAACTTTGATTGGTAGCTTTCAGTGATTCTGATTTTGGCGGATGCAAAATCGACGGCAAATCCACAACGGCTGGATGTCAGTTTTTAGGAAATCGCCTAGTCACATGGCAGTGCAAGAAGCAGACGTGTGTAGCTACATCAACATGCGAAGCTGAATACATTGCTGCCTCAAGTTGTTGCTCCCAAGTTCTTTGGATCCAACAACAAATGCGGGACTACGGTTTTGAATTCCTAACTACTCCTATTTACGTTGATAATTCTGCTGCTTTAGATATCACTAGAAATCCTGTGCAGCATTCAAAGACCAAACACATCGAAATCAAATATCACTTCATACGTGATTGCTTTGAGAAAAGGCTAATCGATGTTGTTAAGGTCCACACCGATGACCAACGTGCCGACTTATTTACCAAAGCTTTGACAAATCTAGATTTGACTTTTATTATTGGTAAACGGCATTAAGGTCAAGCAAGAGTAAAACCAACATCGGAAAATCATTTTTGTAAATATCTTTGTGTTTTAAATTTATCTTAGTTTATTGATTTTAGGGGAGTAAATCCAAAATCTGAAAATCCAAAAACATCGAAAAATTTCAAAAACACAAAAACAATAGAAAAACAAAATGAGTTTCCTGCGAGCAAAAGAGAAAATGATAGTACATCAGTGGTCTATCCAAACCTCTTTAAACCTTAAATGCAAAACGATAAGCAGCTCTATATAAGATGTATCGGTAGGCTCACAATCATTTTAAAGTGTGCAGGGTGATATAAATCTTAATCGACTGAAGACCAGGTGGGAACCATTCATTGGCATATGGTCTTAGTACCGAAATTTCGTTTGATAGATTGCCGAGGTTCTGAGATATTCGGTCTTTATGCTGCTTATCATCTGGGTATCATGGTTGTATCTTTTACCGAAAAATAACGGGGACGCAAGTCTAGATCTTCCATGATACTATACATACGTGTACATACATACTGCATTCGACCTCAATAAGTGATAAACAATCACATGTCCAAACAAATAAGTGATAAAATATCACATTTATCCGGGTGTCAAGTTCGTCTCTCTGCTGTACGGAAGTACTGACCTGTTCACGGACTTGCACCTGTGCCCTCATGCATATGAAAATCAAGTTCCTCATCAATAAGTGATTATATCACATAGGGCTTGTTTTCAAATCAAAATAAGTGAGTATCTCACAATTTATACGGTCAAACAGATGATAATCGGTATACTCACCGGTAAGATGAACTCTCGTGCATACCTTGATACGGGAATGTGTCGTGATGTGGATGAACACCGGTCGGTAAGTATAAATCATACCTTAACGTATCCCTCGCCATGATTACATCTGATAAGTTGAGCTTAAGTGGACAAACTACCGATAATTGTTATAGGATGCTTATCTTAATGTTAACTAACTGAACAACAAGAGTGTTTTGGCATGACCGTACACTGATATGATTCTCTTACCCTCGAAACTCGCAAAAAGAATGTTTGTATATATTTATTTACTGCTTAACTTTTATTGTTTTTCTTTTAAACAGTTTCGTCGTTTGGTGCATATCAGCACGACATTAGCGGTGATGTCGTTTGATAACACTCAAAGGATTTTAAATTGTTGTCTTTTACTTTCAAAAATACCAAAAAGATTTTAGGTGTGTTTTAATATAAACTTTATAAAAGCCAAAAAGATTTTATTTCTGCTTTATTTTCGATCGTACGATGTTGGAGCTCAAGTCTTCGTTACCTGAAACCTGACGAAAACCGAACTGACTAAATCTTCAAACGGTCGAAATTTGCAGTTTTGAAAGTTAAAGACTTAAATTGACAAATTTATTAAACTTTCAACTGTCGGACGGTGTTTGATTGTGACATGGTCATTCGTGGTCTTGCTCATATACTATGTTCCAAGCAGTTGTTCTCATTCGCGTTTAGATTCTTGCATGTGCAGATTCTAAAGGCTGGGAACATGGTCGATGACAAGGTTGGAATGAGACACGACGGAAGGCGCTCAAAAGATGAAATGACTTCGAGTTGCCGCTGGCCTATCACACCAAGGATCTCACTTCATAAAGATCAAGTCATTCACGAGCTAACTCAAGGGGAGCTTATGTTTAAGGGGGTTTGTCAACACACTTCCTACAGGTTCGGTAGTTTGTTGATACACTCTCTGCCTTCAAGACGTGAAGACTTTGAAGATCCTCCGACATTGAAGACTTAAAAGGACATCAGAGTCTTGAAGACTTGAAGACCAAAGACCGTCAAGGTTCAAGACGGTCACAACTATAGAAGATAAAGACAGTACAGCCAAGGGGGAGTTTGTTGGTGCACTTGTGTCTGTACTTTGTCTGTATTCGGTCTGTATGTAACGATGTCTGACTTGTGTTGTAAGTTGACCAAGTCAACCATCCTCGGTTTGACTTGGACAACAGATTGTGTGTAAAGATGTTCTGATCGAAGGATAGTTCCTCGAAGGATGTGTTAATCCTTCGAGGTGCACGAAAGATATGGTTCGAACTGATTAGACCTCGAAGGATGATCCTTCGAGGTCAATGCTGATCATTCGAACAACTTGTGATCGATAGATGATCCTTCGGACCATCTATCGAACCTTCGGATCCTTCGATCTGCATCATGGCTGTATATATACCCATGCATGTTGTGTGAGTTAGTTCTGTCATTTGCACATCCGAGATAGAAAGATTTGAGAGCATTCTGTCCAGACTCACACACACACTTAGAGAGTTTATAGAACATTTCTGTAAACATTGAGCTTGTAACCGAACCCTCATTGCATTAATACAAGTTGTGTTAATCGGTGAACTTGTGTGTTTGTTTCTCTACTTGCTAAACTCGTTTGCTTGCTAGCTTGGATTCCGCACTCGCTAGTAGGTTTGTATAACAAGGTTTAGGTTCGTAATCCTCCGCGAAAAGGGCCTACATAAATATCCTGAAATGATTTGGCAAAGTAAAAGGGCAACTACTATCTACAATAATGAACACTTTTAAACTTTCTGCAGCTTGTAAAAGGCTTTTGAAAAATATTACATTCAAAGCCTGACATTAATCATAATAATTAATATCTATGATGAATGTATTAGAAGTTTTCTCCTGAAATATATGATGAATGTTAAAGTTTTCTCCTGAAAATTTCAGTTTATGCACAACCATATAAGTAAACAAAATTGCTAATCATCAATATGCAGCCCCAAAATCGAATGCTTATACAGAATTAGGGCTCCAAATCACTTTCTTCCAAATCCTTTAACCAACACAAAGACACACACACTCCAACCCATTCTACATTGTGTTCCTTTGTTTCAACGAAATCCATCGGAGATCGTTGCATTTGTCTCTAAAAATGGTTCGCAGGGACTCATCAAAGGTTAGACGAAGGCTAGGGAAGTGTCAAGCGATGATCGATCAGCCGATTGCCAGATGTGTGATCCATCAATTTTTTCATTCATAGATACTCGATCTGTCGTTCAAAGTAGTCTCTATCACAAACTGGAGAAATACATGGAAAATCGCACCCGCATTTGAACTTCGAGACATGTCCATCTCCCCTCAGGCAAGTGGCTCAAAGTTCGGAATTTTGCGCACCGCTTCTAGCTGTGCGTGATGACGTTACCGAGCTTTCCACCATCGAGTTCCGATCAAATTCCATCACTCTTTGGCTTCTCAAAAAAATCGTAATCTATGCAATGTCGCACGGGTCAGAAGCTAAATATTGAATTCTCGTGTGATAAGCAAACACGACGTGGCGGATTCGATTCATCTTTGCTTAGATCTTGATATCTTTTAACACCTCTTTTTGAGCATCCATTTTGGCATAAAATAAGTCCATCTCTGACATGGGATTTTCCGACTCTAACCACTTTAACTATTAAATGTGTTACATTCACGTTACAACTTGTTAACCATGATGCAAGTAAGTCTATTGATTTGTCTTCCGATTTCCGAATCTCAAAACTCTTATCTAATATTATATTTTTCAAATCAATCAAGCAATTAGAGGGCCTATCCTTGATCGGTATTCATCAATCGTGTGAGTTTGTGGTCTCCTGCCAAAGCTTTCATCGTTCACGTATAATGGCATTGCGCAGTTACGTTATCCGCCAAAGATCTCAATTCGTTAAATACAATAAATTTATAAACGATCTATAATATCTTTTGAGGAGCAACCTATGTACTTGAGTTAATGATCAAGACGTTCAACAACTCTATAAGGAAAAGTCTCTTACCTTAAACTTAGAAGCCTTGAACCTTCTTTCTAAGTTCCCAGAATGCGTAAAAGACGAAATTGTCTTTTCACAAGTCTGCAAAGTTTGACTTTGTTTCACACCACCAGCTACCGCAATCCTTGACTGCGTTTACTGGTGTTTTCGATTATTTCACTCGCAGCTCTCCAGCTCTTAAGGTTCATATCGATTTGAATCCAACACCATTGTGGTTCCGTTATTAGTGTTTTGAATTCCTGTCTTCAGCATGAAAAAATCATTGTCCACTTGCTGGTAAGGTGAGTCTAAAGTCTTTTACTTATTCTTATTTGATAATGTCTTTTAACTATTATTAAATTTGCAACTGGTGACATGCACATATACATTGTGAAGCTGATGGTGAAAGTAACTTGTAAAATTTTGAAACAGTACGTTATGGTCATGTGCATAGAATGTAAACTAATGTATTTTTCACAATAAATTTGAACACGATCACAATAATACAAATTTATGAACATGTGTGCATGTAAAAGAAACATATATATTATATTTTTTACAAAATACAATTCAAATCACATAAATATGCAATGTGCATGGTATATCACCATCATCATACTCAATAAATCCACCAAAAGCAAAGCTAAGGTAGGGTCTGAGGAGGATAAGATGTAGACAACCTTAATTACCTCTACCCAGTAGAAATAGAGAGGTTGCTTCCAGTGAGACCCCCGGCTCGATAGTAGTTTTGCATCATGCCTTGGACATAAGGCACATAACACTCAGCAATTGAGATAAATGCCGATTAGTGCATGTACCCCCTTGTCTTTGGGCTATCAACGCCACCACATGATGCATAATTTACCATCCCCCTCTTTTAACGAAATTAGTAAAATAACGTTAAAAGTAGTGCACTTTCACCCCCCCCCCCCCCGGGCGCCCACACATATATACATTATATGCGCATACCGCATGCGGTGCGTAATGTGCATGGTATATAAACAAATCAATTTGTATACTAAATCCAAACAAGAAAGATTATATTCATAATATGCATTTATGCATTTAACAAAATCATCATCATCATACTCAGTAAATCCCACCAATAGCAAAAGCTAAGGTAGGGTCTAAGAAGGGTAAGATATAGACAGCCTTACCTTTACCCCGTAGAAACAGAGAGGCTGCAAGTAACAAAATAAATACGTAAAATAGAGGATACGCCGGTAATACACATACACATGGGCATGTTATGACATTAGAAACTGCTATTGGTGAGGTCCTTGCTCTAATTGTTGGTATTCTTGTATTAATTTTTTTAGTCTTCTGAACACTTGTTTCTTTTTAATTTGAATAGAGGTGGAGATTCAAAGTCACCATCATCAACAAATCAAGGATGTCATTTCTTTAAATGAGCTTCAGTTTAGGTTGGGTATATAAAGCTCGGCCTAAGGCTCGTTTAAAGGGTTTCACTAGCCGCTCTGCAGTTCTAAAAAAAAGCTAGCCAATCTTAAGTGGCTCACGAGCAGCTTTGTTTGTTCACACCCCTAATGCCAACCTGAGAATATGACCAAAAATAGCAATTTCCTCCGGATCGATGCAGGGAGTATAAGCCAATTGAACCATTTCATATGTCCTTATTCCTGTCCTTATTTTTCCAGCTTTCTTAATATTTTGATACCCGACTCGAACCCATCTTGTGTACAAGAATACAGTGAGTTGTCTTCTTAGTTTGCATAACTTTATTACAGCACTGTGATATACTTTTTAGTTTTTATGTCATTTGGATTCCTGTAAAACTTGTGTTTGCTGTTATTGTCTAGACATGTTTTGTTTTGTTTTCAGAAATGCTATGTTTGTTGCTTGTAGAACATCTTCTGTATATGTTTCGTGTACACATATGCTTTATTCGTTTTCTGCTACCATTTTAATCCAACTACACTACCATACAAAACATTATTAGGGAACGCGAAGAAATTCGTCGTTGATGCAGTGACTGAACTTTCCACATGTACAAAAATTATTTCTTTGAATTTTCTCATATTAAAAAACAGACATTAGTAATTTTAAGTCTATATATCTAATATACCCATACTAATGGGCTTCTTGCCTGGTGGTATCAAGGTGTGTTGAGGTTGAGGTTTCAAGAACCATGTGTGAGTTAGCCAGTCAACACTCAACAATCCTCTAATAATACCTTTGTCAATTTCTACATGTAATTTGAATCGTTTTTAGATATTGATGCTATTTATTTAAAGTTTAAAAATTTGTTTATGTTTATATTAGATGTACTCAATTTGTTATTTGCAGTCATTTAATATTGTTAAAGTGTTAAACAATGTCTTAGTTTTGTTTAAGGTTTGCATTCGATCATGGTTTGTTCATCAGTTTCAACCATGGGGTCTGTTTTCTTCGAGAAACATTTATTTCCTCGGGTTTTTTAACAATATAAAAACTCACAGCTGAAATAATTTGAGTGTGTTCATCAATCAATCAATCTACCCATCCCTCAATGATGTTGTCTTGTTATTCATCATCGCGGACCAACAAACGGCATCAAAGTTGTTGTATATAGTACATCGACTGTTTAAGGTTCATTAGCAAGCTATACGCGATCATCCATCTGTTCAAAAAGTCCAAACATGTTAGAAACTCAATTTTTAGTGATATGGGGGAACTTCATGGGAGTGTTGAAAATGCAATTATTCTAAAGGTGCATATTGTTATGTATATCATAATGACAAATCTTTTGTTCTAATTCGGTTTATTCACATCCAGGTGTCTATTAGTCATAATTTTTTTCTTAGTAACTTTGTCTATTTAATAACCCTTCATTTATGTACAGAAAGTATCTCTTGTATACATCTTTCTCTCGTTATTCAGAACAATGAATGACAGAACAAAATTTTTCTCCTTGTTCTCTTTTCTTCTGGTGGATTTTATTCCAAAGTGTTATGTAGTGCACTCTTATTTTCAAAACTAAAGGTAAACCTATGTATCACTAAGTGTGATAATACACTATGACTTGTTGAAGCTTGATTACTTGACATCGACTTTAATGACTAGATCCAATTATCTCTGGTAACTAAAGAGAAACATAGTTGAGTCTCATCTTATGAGTCTGTTGATGACAATCCTAGACGTATATTCTCGAGCAGAGATCAACATGGAGACGTTAGATGAGCAAAGTAGAACCAACACACGAGAATTTAGAGACCTTTCAATGCCTAAAGTCAAAGACAAAGCTAAGATCACCTCATTTGCTCATGCTCATGTTTGTATTGTTTCTAAATTCTAAGTACTATGTATTGAATAGTGAATTGTCATCACCAAATGGGGGAAATGTTGGTTCGAACCATAGCATATATTTCATGATCAAAATAGTATATAATACTTAGAGATGACTGTTATATGGTCAAAACTCATATATGCATCCACCGAGAATCAATCAACAAAGCTGCCAATTGGCAAGGATAAATCCGAGAACTTGAGGAGGGCTCCAATACGTAGAAATAGAATGAGAAAAACAAACAATATTTCTCTAGACCACATACATTTAAAATACCTGAATTGGGAATCTAGGGTTTTTAAGAGCACATATAGAATCCAATTGTTATGATGCTTTGAAAGCCAAATAAAACCAATAGAATACAGGAATTGGTGATTACAGAAAGAAACAGTTGGAAGGAAGAAGAATCGAAGGCGTTACCTGAATTGGGTGGGAATCATACTGGGTTGTTGTGTTGACAACAAATCAAGAAGGACGAGGTCAGTCCCGATCTCCTTTCCGCTCTTCACAAATTTTAAAAAAAATCACCAAAATGAGCATACATCTACTCATTTAGTTGTCATGGAAAGCGTCTAATCTGGGATGGCTTGTCAGGGAGATGTCTAAGCTCTAGACGTCGCCAAACGTGATGATTTTCAGAGGAAACATTTGTGTAGACGCTAGTGACTGGAGTAGACGTCATAGAGATAAAGCTCCTGACTCCTGAGCCCTAGACTTTTCTTTCCAAACAATTTTTAAACAATAATAATTTTTACATACAATAATATACTTTTTTTTAAGTTACACCATCATAAAAAACGTTTTTTTTTTTTTTTAATTTGTGTTTTTTTTTTAAGAACTATCGTCGTATAAAAGATTATGCTCATTTAAAAATCATGGGAGATGGACAGTTTATAGGCGCTTAGGGGCTTCTCTCTCTAGTGTTTATGCAGACATTTCCTTTGAAATTTATCACGTGTTAGCCTCTCATTGATGCAGATATGGGTCCCACTAAAAGGGAAAACGTCTTGAGCTTAGACGTTTCACCCATTTGTCAAGTGTGAAATAGTTATTTGCACACTTTATATCTAAACTCGATAACTTCTCAATCATATCAAGCACCCTACCCATGCCTTTTCCTTTTCTTCACGATTATCTTTTTCATATTGAAATACCGGATTGAGGCCAATAAGCTGCTGCATGAAGACTTTTGCGTAACATCTTATCCCGAACAAGCATTCAATAATATCAACATACCTCTTATAGTTACGTCTTTTCCTTTAAACAACTCTTTGATTCCTTTTCTTTATCCTAAGCATACCTTCATAAACATTTACCTAATGAAGGGTTTTTCGTTGGAATCACTATAAGCAAAAGGCTCAAGATAGGACTCATCACCTGAACCGTTATAAAAAATTATCCCAAACTTCTCATCTAAGATAGTTTGTTTCACATCGCTAGCTTTAGTCACTTTCAACACCTTCTTGAAATCAATAGATGTTACTAAAGCTTGCAAATCGTACATGATCACGTAAACTCTTCAGTGCAAGGATAATGTGCCAAATCGGGTGGCCCCAGGACGGATAATTTCTGTCCAACCGGGTCTTTTTCTGAACCAATTTATAGTCCACTTGTGGTTGTAGATGAAACCTGTAATTCGTGATGCAAGTTGTATCAAGTAGACACATCTTCCATTTCTGAAACATCCTTTCAAGATCAAATTGATATGTGGACGCGACTCAGTTCGTTTCGGCTAAGGTTCGGCTCAAGTCTAACGTCCCGACATTCCTCCGGCGTGCGTTCCAAAGTTCCATACACGAAGCTGGAGAGTCCAAACCTTGAGCATTGGGCCAGAGATAACAAGATCTGGGCTGAACAAGTCGACGAAACAAGACTTGGGCCTCAACTGTTTGGGCCAAAGCCCAAGTCGACGAAACAAAGTGGATGTCGACGAAACATGTCTATTTCGTCGACCTTGATCCTGTTTCGTCATCTTCTCATGCGTTTCGTCAAAGACTTGCTTGTGTTTCGTCGGGGCCTCTTCCATTTCGTCAATACTAGTGCTATATAAAGACCCTATCAGACAGAATAGAAGGGAAAGACCAGTGTGAGAGAACCCGAGAGAACCAGAGAGTTTACAGAGTGTGTTTGTAAACATTGTATTGTTTCTAGTATTAATACATTGTGTGTTAATCGTTGATTCTTGTGTTCTTATCAATCTCGATCTCGGTTTGCATCTCCGGTTGGATTCCACACAACCGGGTGTGTTTGACAACAAGGATTAGGCGACTAGATCCTCCCCTAGCCGGACCTTCAGTGGTATCAGAGCGCCTTGGCTCTTCTCCTTGTTAAAACCGAGTGTTTCGGGTTGTTTTTCGGGTCTTTGGAGTTTATCTTTTTCTGGAAAATCTGTCTAAAACTTCGAAAATCTTCATATTTTGCTGAAAGTTCTTATAAAAACCTTTTTATTTATCATTCTCACATGTTAAAAATTGGTTTCTAGTGAAGTTTTAAGCAAAAACTTGTTTTCAGAAATTTGTCGGCTCTCCGGAAAACTCATAAGCTTACCGGAAAATTTAAATTTTAATGGGTTGTTCTTCATATCTTCATCAAGTCTTCAAAGTTGTTCTTCATTATTTTCAACCTTTGATCCTTTGAAAAGTAATTGTCAAAGTGTTTGTGTTTTGAAAATTGTGATTAGATTAAAATATTGTTTGCCCATACCTTGTTTGGTGAATTGAGCATACCTTGAGCCGAAAGTTGTCTGTGTCAGAAACCAAACTCACCAACTCCTTCAACCTTATCCTATCAGTTTCGTCACACACAAACCGACGAAACAAATTCGGTTTCGTCGCTTTAATCTGTTTCGTCGACTTGAATATTAGGCCTGTTTCGTCGACAAAAATATTGGGCTTGTTTCGTCGGTGGAATCCGTTTCGTCGGGCTTCAAGAATTCAAGACCTGTTTCGTCGGACCATATCAGAAATTCAGTTATTGTGTTTCGTCACTTGTTAAATCATAAATCAGTTTCGTCAACATTCTGTTTCGTCGTGATTGTTGTCAATTTTAGCAGAGGAGTTGTAAAAGTATTTTAACTGCCTGTTTCAAGTGATTTTGTCGGATAATCAGTCTTAAGTATTCAAAATGAATCCGGATTGGTGGGGTAATCCGTCTACGGCAGAAAGCAAGTATAGGAGTACGGGTTTGTCGCCATCATGGGCCGAGTCTCCCGCACCGGTATCCTCGCAAGCAACTCCAATTTCGATCGGGTCAATGGGCGTTTGTTTCAAAATCAAACTCAAGTATTCAAAGCATACTCCTAAGCGAAAGCGAGACCGAAAGTCTAAATCGCCCACCGAAATTGATGCACATAAACGAATATCCCAGATGGGTAGATAGATTCCATACATACGTCCTTGGGCAAAACACGGAATTATGGTTACGTTTTACCACAGATTTCGATCAAGCTCTCGAGGTTGCTGCTTCAACTGCTGCTACATTTGCCGATCTTTCGGAAGATCAGAAAAAGGCATATGATTTGGAAAAGAAAGCATATGCCATTCTCACTCAGGCGTTGAGCAAGGATATCTATCATCAATTTGTCAGCTTCAAAACAATAAAGTGATTATGGGATGCGTTGAAGACAAGAGGGGTAGGAAACGAAGCGACTCGCCAATTGCGACACGACTTACTCAAGAAAGAGTTTGATGGCTTCACGTGTATGAAAAAGAATCCTTGGGAGATTTGACTAGTCGGTTTTATCATTTGCTTACTGAATTGGGTAATTATGGGGTAGTAACAACTCCAGCAGAGGTAGTCACAAAGTTTGCCGATGCGTTGCCACCTCAATGGAATAGTTTCTTGGAAATTCTGAAGTACAATTGAGTTTTGGCTATGACAAACATCAATGACTTTGTTCAGCTCTGGAATGTGACAACTCGAACTTTTGACTTGTTTTGATGTAACGTTTGTGCGACTATGTGAATTTGATTGATTAAACGAATGATTATGGAATGTATTTTCGAATATGTGAACTTTAATACTGTTACGTGTATGATGTGTGAATGTTATGTTAACGCGTGCTTGTGTATTGTATGTCCATAATCTAATTGAGCCCAAACCACACACCAATGGCCTTGGGCCGGATCATACACTTGAAACCCATGTGCACCTCCTCATGACACAAGTCTAGCCCAACATCACACAAGCCCACTCGGACTTACATCCTACGGCCCACTCTGATGTGGGGCTCGGCCCACTCTTGTGCCGCAAACAATCATAACAACCCAACATCTTTTAGGGGATTATTAGCTTTGGGTTAGTTACAAACAATATCATAATCACACATCAAACCCTAAGCTAATTCTCTCTCTCCCTCTCGTTCGCGAAACCCAAGTCGGCCGGACAACAACTTGATTCGGATCACTCCTACTTGAAATCGGTTAGTGATAGTTGTGTATTCTTGCTGAAATGATGTTATGATGCCATGCTTTGTTTTTAACCGACTAGAATTGTTGATAGGATGAACACTATGAACTATATATGGATCGGTTTGCATGTGAATAACTTAGAAATTATTTAGTTCAAAATTGTAATCATGATGTTCATTAAGATCGGCCTGTTGTGTTCTTGTCGAATGGATCGGACATGATGCTAATTGCTGTTGATATGTGACTGATCTTGTATGTGTTGGATTCGAACGTTTTAGCTAACATGTATCGTATGCTAGATGGTGTCAAGAATGCTATGAATAATGAGAATAGATTTATGATTGATCGGATGATAACTGTTTTATTTGATCATATATATATGTAACCGATTTATGGAAATCATGTTTAATTGACTGTTGATACAGGGTAATTGATAAACTCATTATAATTGATAACTTGTTGGGCCGGACATTAAAGTGGGGTTGGGTAACAAGCTGACCGCTCAATGTGTTGTTGGATTTCTGTGGGCCGGGTGTCCAGTTGGGCTGGTCTAGCTCGGAGCGTACAAGCCCAAACTGCCTGGTCGCATAAGTGATGGATTGTGGGCCGGGCAGCCCAGTCCGATTAAACACGCAACTGGATCCGGGCCGCACAAGTTAGTGTGTATTATTGGGCCGGCATGTAATTGGATCATTATGTTGTTTTGTTTACGGGCTGTCATGTGTCACCGTTTGGGCCGGGCAGGCCCAAAGACCACTCAAACATAAGAGGTTGTTATTTGTTTAGTTGGGCCGAATATTAGTGGATCAAAAATGAGTATTTTTGGGCGAGAGTTTCATGATTGGACTCTTTTTAATGATGGGCTTACTTATGTTAATTGGGCCAATGTGTTTGAATTATTATGTTGGAATTGTAATATGTTTGGGCCGTTTAACGGTTGAATCACGTATGCTATGTCTTAGTTGTTTACGTGCATACGTGCTTGCTTTGATTGATTATGTGCACTACTTGAACACCGAACCTAACTTGTATAATACCATAATTAGGACGAGATTGACCATTACTTGTTACCTGTCACTTGTGTATCTACCGAGCAACCCAAGGTGAGTTCACACAGCCAAGGCATGGGATTCTCGGGTTGGGAATTGGATTGGATATGTTATTGAAAAAGGTGTTACTTGTACTTACGCATATACCAGACTATAGACCATCGTCCTCAGGTTAGTCAGGACACGTTGCGTAAAGCCTACGCAACCCAGTTTATTTCCATATGTCTCCCGGGTCGGGAGGACACGTTACGTAAAGCCTACGTAACCCAATACCATTCACTGGCTTTCCAGTTCGGAAGGCCCACGCTGCGTAAAGCCTACGTAGCCCTCACGCGTACCACTGTCCTCGGGGAAGGGCACGTCACGTAAAGGCCTACGTGACCCTGTACGTTTTCCCTGTTCTCGGTAAAGAAGAACACATGGTCGGAAGTTAGTCTAGTAAGTACCGTTAATGAGAAAACCCTCATTAGCCAGGATAAACATGGGAAGCCCCACTAGTTAACTCACGCCCTATGATTATGAACTTATTTTTCTGTGAACTCGCTCAACTAGTTTGTTGATTAAGTTGCTGCATGCCTTGCAGGACCTTAGGTACTTTATGGAGCTTGCACAAGGAAGGAGCAGGTCGTTGTGGACAGATGAATCATGAACGTTGTTAAACTTATAATTTATTTGGGTTTACTTTATATTGCTTCCGCTACTTAAACAGTATTTGGTTTTGAACATCAATTATGTCTTTGATTGTTATTAAATGCTATGTTTGATATAATTGGTGGTTTGATCCTGGTCGGTCACGCTCCCAAGCGGTGATACTCCGCAGGTGGATTTTGGGGGTGTGACAGATTGGTATCAGAGCCATTGGTTATAGAGAACTTGGTTTTAATATGGGAAAACGTTTTTATTAAAACCGGACTATAACCAGATAAGTGCTCTCAACGATCCACAACGACGCTTCGCTCTACGTGCAAGACTCGACATCCTAGGTAATGAGGTTTATGTATATTGCCTGTTTGCTAGAACTGCTTAGAACTTTGCTCGCATTACGCTTAGATACACATGCCTTTGTTATATGAGAACACCTATGTGCCTATACTTTTCTGTCACCGCCCTATTCGCGAACCATTCTTACTTACGCTATCCTTATTATGAAGATAATGGCTGGAAGAATTAACATGACACAAGCCCAGCTAGAGGCTCTCATTGCCACGGCAGTTGCAGCCGCTCAAGCAGGTAGTATATCCTGCGGTATAGACTCACACTAGGATCCTTAGATCCTACATTAATTCTCGTAATTAACCTTGCCCTATTCGTACACAATAGGTCAACCCGCTCAGCAACAACCTGTGTGTACCTTCAAGAATTTCATGGACTGTCGTCCAAATTCCTTCAGCGGCACGGAGGGAGCAGTTGGACTCCTCCATTGGTTTGAAAAGCTAGAATCGGTATTCGAAATGTGCGAGTGCCCTGAGGATCGCAAGGTCAAGTTTGCTACTGGCACCCTGGAGGGAATAGCACTGACTTGGTGGAACGCCCAAGTCCAAATCTTAGGGTTGGCAGCTGCTAACGCCACCCCATGGAAACGACTTCAAGGAACTCATCAAGCGTGAGTACTGCACTCGCGAGGATATTCATAAGTTGGAGGATGAGCTCTATAATCTGAAGATGGTGGGATCGGAAATCGAAGCGTATACTAAACGGTCGAATGAGCTGGCCGTTCTGTGCCCTACTATGGTGGACCCTCCATACAAGCGCATTGAGTTTGTATCTCAAGGGATTGGCGCCAGAAATTCAGAGCCACGTGACGTCGGCTAACCTTGAAAACATTCAGGAAATCCAGCGTCTCGCTCATCGCATCACCGACCAGGCAGTGGACCAGAACAGACTGCCTAAGCGTGTCAACGCTACTGCTTCAGTCACTACTTCAGCTGCTCCTGCTACTTCTAGTGATGGCAAAAGAAAATGGGATGGAGATTCTAGCAGGGTTCAGCGACCGTTCAGCCACAAGCTCAGGCAGCAGAAGGTCGACCACCATCAGGGTCCCAGTCAGCAATCCTCTGGTAGTCACAGGCAGAAGAGATATCAGGGAAGTCAGCCTAAGTGTTACAATTGCCAACAGACATCACAATGGCCCATGCAACAAGGGTCGTTGTCAAAGGTGTCTCAAGATGGGACACGAGGCTAAGGATTGTAGGAGCCCTCGTCCTGTGAACCAGGACCAGCAACCTCAGTTACCAGCTCCTCAGAACCAGAACCAGAATCAGCAGCAGCAGCAGCCACAGCGTGGAAACCGGGGATGTTTCCAGTGTGGGCTGAAGGTCATTACAAACGCGATTGCCCTCAGTTGAACCAGAATCAGAACCACAACAATAACCAGGGCAACGGGAACAACAACAACAACAATGGCAACGAGGCAAGGGGTCGAGCCTTCGTGTTAGGACAAGGAGACGCACCGAACGATATTTGAACTTATGACTTGTTTTGGGTTTTCCTTTATGTTACTCAAACAAAGTTTGGTTTAACATCAATCGTATTGGGTTTATGAATTATTTTAAACTACTGTACTTAATGTTTGATATGATGGATGGTTTGATAATATTGATCGCGCCAATCGTATTTAAGGACTTTATGAACAGAGTGTGTAAACCCTACCTAGACGAGTTCGTCATAGTACTCGAGAAGTCCACTTTCCAGGCCACGTAGTGAGCAAGGATGGAATCCGTGTCGATCCATCCAAGGTAGCCTCGACCAGAAACTGGCCTGCACCACGTACTACAGACGGTTTACGCAGGGATTCCTCGAAGAGTGCTCAGTCACTTACGCTACTGACACAGAAGGGTGTCACCTATTGCTGGGGAGAGCCCCAGGAGACTGCCTCTCAGCGCGACAAGGTTATTGCTTACGCTTCACGTCAACTCAAGATTCACGAACGGAACTACGCGACGCACGATTTAGAGCTGGGAGCTGTTGTTTTCGCGCTTAAGATATGGCGACACTACCTGTACCGGTACCGGTGCACGATTTACACCGATCACAGGGAGTCTCGAGCATATCCTTAAGCAAAAGGAATTGAATATGCGTCAACGACGATGGGTCGAGCTACTCAACGATTATGAATGCGCTATCAAGTATCATCCAGGCAAAGCCAATGTTTGTGGCGGACGCCCTCAGTCGAAAGGACACTATACCGAAGCGCGTGCGAGCGCTCCAGCTTACGATTCAGTCTAGCCTTCCTGCTCAGATACGAGCTGCTCAGACAGAAGCACTGAAGCCCGAAAACGACAAGGCTGAAGCCTTACGCGGCTCACGACAAATGGAGCAAAAGGAAGACGGCGCCTACTATGTAGCGGGGGTATTTGGGTCCCATTTTATGGCGGTCTACGCGAACTTGTGATGGACGAAGCTCACAAGTCACGCTATTCGGTACATCCAGGGTCGGATAAAATGTACCACGACATCAAGACAACATACTGGTGGCCAAGTATGAAAGCTCATATCGCGACTTATGTCGGCAAGTGCCTGACCTGTGCAAGGGTTAAGGTTGAATATCAGAAACCAGCTGGTCTACTTCAGCAGCCTAGTATACCTCAATGGAAATGGGAAGAGATTTCCATGGATTTCGTCACAGGCTTACCAAGATCTCAGCGTGGGAACGATACCATATGGGTGATCGCTGATCGACTCACCAAGTCTGCACACTTCCTACCGATAAAGGAAACGGATAAGTTCTCCACTCTCGCAGACATCTACCTCAAGGAGATTGTTTCAAGGCATGGGGTGCCCACATCTATCATTTCAGATCGCGATGCACGATTCACGTCACAGCTATGGCAAGCGATGCACAAATCATTCGGCTCTCGATTAGACATGAGCACAGCCTATCACCCTCAGACGGATGGGCAGTCTGAGCGTACGATTCAAACACAGGAAGACATGCTTCGGGCATGCGTCATTGATTTCGGCAACGGCTGGGAAAAGCATCTCCCTTTAGTGGAGTTCTCGTATAATAATAGTTACCATACCAGCATCCAAGCCGCTCCATTCGAGGCATTGTACGGGCGTAAATGCCGGTCACCTCTCTGTTGGGCAGAGGTGGGAGATAGTCAGATCACGGGTCCAGAGATTGTAGTGGACGCCACAGAAAAGATTGCTCAGATACGACAACGCATGGCGGCAGCACGCGACCGTCAGAAAGCTTACGCGAATAAGCGTAAAAGGCCATTGGAATTTCAGGTCGGGGACCGGGTACTGTTGAAAGTTTCACCCTGGAAGGGTGTGGTACGTTTTGGCAAACGGGGTAAACTAAATCCGCGATATGTCGGACCATTCGAAATTATAGAAAGAATAGGCCCAGTCGCCTACAGATTGAACCTACCAGCTGAACTCGGGGCAGTTCACAATGTTTTTCATGTATCGAACTTAAAGAAGTGCTTATCTGATGAAAACCTCATCATTCCTTTTAAGGAACTTACTATCGACGAGCAGTTGCAGTTTGTCGAGGAACCAGTAGAAATCACGGACCGGGATGTAAAGGTCCTCAAACACAGAGAATCCCTCTTGTTCGAGTTCGTTGGAACTCCAAACGTGGTCCAGAGTATACTTGGGAACGCGAAGACAGGATGATAGAAAGTACCCCCAGTTATTCGGGAACAAGGCAACCACTACTGAGACTGAAGCTACTACTTCGGAATTTCGGGACGAAATTCCAGATCAACGGGGGAGGATGTGACACCCCAGGAAAACCAGTGAACGGTGCAGTTCGCCTAGCTTCCTCAGTGAGTGCATACCAAATTTCGGGACGAAATTTCCAATTAGTTGGGGATAATGTGACAACTCGAACTTTTGACTTGTTTTGATGTAACGTTTGTGCGACTATGTGAATTTGATTGATTAAACGAATGATTATGGAATGTATTTCGAATATGTGAACTTTAATACTGTTACGTGTATGATGTGTGAATGTTATGTTAACGCGTGCTTGTGTATTGTATGTCCATAATCTAATTGAGCCCAAACCACACACCATGGCCTTTGGGCCGGATCATACACTTGAAACCCATGTGCACCTCCTCATGACACAAGTCTAGCCCAACATCACACAAGCCCACTCGGACTTTACATCCTACGGCCCACTCTTGATGTGGGGCTCGGCCCACTCTTGTGCCGCAAACAATCATACAACCCAACATCTTTTAGGGGATTATTAGCTTTGGGTTAGTTACAACAATATCATAATCACACATCAAACCCTAAGCTAATTCTCTCTCTCCCTCTCGTTCGCGAAACCCAAGTCGGCCGGACAACAACTTGATTCGGATCACTCCTACTTGAAATCGGTTAGTGATAGTTGTGTATTCTTGCTGAATGATGTTATGATGCCATGCTTTGTTTTTAACCGACTAGAATTGTTGATAGGAATGAACACTATGAACTATATATGGATCGGTTTGCATGTGAATAACTTAGAAATTATTTAGTTCAAATTGTAATCATGATGTTCATAAGAATCGGCTGTTGTGTTCTTGTCGAATGGATCGGACATGATGCTAATTGCTGTTGATATGTGACTGATCTTGTATGTGTTGGATTCGAAACGTTTTAGCTAACATGTATCGTATGCTAGATGGTGTCAAGAATGCTATGAATAATGAGAATAGATTTATGATTGATCGGATGATAACTGTTTTATTTGATCATATATATATGTAACCGATTTATGGAAATCATGTTAATTGACTGTTGATACAGGGTAATTGATAAACTCATTATAATTGATAACTTGTTGGGCCGGACATTAAAGTGGGTTGGGTAACAAGCTGACCGCTCAATGTGTTGTTGGATTTCTGTGGGCCGGGTGTCCAGTTGGGCTGGTCTAGCTCGGAGCGTACAGCCCAAACTGCCTGGTCGCATAAGTGATGGATTGTGGGCCGGCAGCCCAGTCCGATTAAACACGCAACTGGATCCGGGCCGCACAAGTTAGTGTGTATTATTGGGCCGGCATGTAATTGGATCCATTATGTTGTTTGTTTACGGGCTGTCATGTGTCACCGTTTGGGCCGGGCAGGCCCAAAGACCACTCAAACATAAGAGGTTGTTATTTGTTTAGTTGGGCCGAATATTAGTGGATCAAAATGAGTATTTTTGGGCCGAGAGTTTTCATGATTTGGACTCTTTTAATGATGGGCTTACTTATGTTAATTGGGCCAATGTGTTTGAATTATTATGTTGGAATTGTAATATGTTTGGGCCGTTTAAACGTTGAATCACGTATGCTATGTCTTAGTTGTTTACGTGCATACGTGCTTGCTTTGATTGATTATGTGCACTACTTGAACACCGAACCTAACTTGTATTAATACCATAATAGGACGAGATTGACCATTACTTGTTACCTGTTCACTTGTGTATCTACCGAGCAACCCAAGGTGAGTTCACACAGCCAAGGCATGGGATTCTCGGGGTTGGGAATTGGATTGGATATGTTATTGAAAAAGGTGTTACTTGTACTTACGCATATACCAGACTATAGACCATCGTCCTCAGGTTAGTCAGGACACGTTGCGTAAAGCCTACGCAACCCAGTTTATTTGCCATATGTCTCCCGGGTCGGGAGGACACGTTACGTAAAGCCTACGTAACCCAATACCATTCACTGGCTTCCAGTTCGGAAGGCCACGCTGCGTAAAGCCTACGTAGCCCTCACGCGTACCACTGTCCTCGGGGGAAGGGCACGTCACGTAAAGCCTACGTGACCCTGTACGTTTTCCTGTTCTCGGTAAAGAAGAACACATGGTCGGAAGTTAGTCTAGTAAGTACCCGTTAATGAGAAACCCTCATTAGCCAGGATAAACATGGGAAGCCCCCACTAGTTAACTCACGCCCCTATGATTATGAACTTATTTTCTGTGAACTCGCTCAACTAGTTTGTTGATTAGTTGCTGCATGCCTTGCAGGACCTTAGGTACTTTATGGAGCTTGCACAAGGAAGGAGCAGGTCGTTGTGGACAGATGAATCATGAACGTTGTTAAACTTATAATTTATTTGGGTTTACTTTATATTGCTTCCGCTACTTAAACAGTATTTTGGGTTTTGTTGAACATCAATTATGTCTTTGATTGTTATTAAATGCTATGTTTGATATAATTTGGTGGTTTGATCCTGGTCGGTCACGCTCCCAAGCCGGTGATACTCCGCAGGTGGATTTTGGGGGGTGTGACATGGAAAACAAAGATCAGGAGGAAACCCTAAGGGCGAAAAGGGTTCCAGTACCACAGATCCTGATATGTATTATGGAACTTCCAGGCACTTCTTCTGCAAGACCAGTTTTTACATGCTCCACTTCAAACGACATTTGTCACAAGCACAGATTTATATGGCAATCCGATACAAGTTCTAGTAAAGCCAGCTCCGACAACAGACTTGTATGGAAATCCTCTACAGCCAGCTCCACAACAGCAAGTCTATCGGCCACCTACCGTAGCAACTGATTTGTACGGGAATCCACTTCCTGTTTCAACAACAAGCTTGTTATGGGAGCACATCATCTGCTAGTTAGCCATCTAAGCGCAAATACAGTACGGCTTGACACTTCAAGCTTTTCGAAAGTAACTGTTGAAGTAGCAAAGGAACATATGGAGCTACTGAACACCTTAGTGAGCGGTATTGTGGTTAGTAGAAGGTTAGATCGGAAACATCAATCTGACACAGGAAGATTATCAGCAGGATTAATAAAGAGGAGATGGATTTGATGGACATTAATGGGCTTTCGCAAGTGCTGTAAGGCGGGCAAGGATTTTATGGAAAGGAACTGGCAGAACCAAGCTTGGAAAGCAAAGAAAGATACCAAGTATGGGTTTCGATAAGCAGGCTGTCAAGTGCTTCAACTGTGGTGAACGGGGGTCACTTCAAAAGAGAATGTACAAAGTCAGCTCAGCATGGGAACCATAATCCGTTCAAAATCAAGGCAACCAAGGCAACCAACAGAATCAGAACAGGAATAACGAGGCGTACGTTGATACTGTTAACAACCCAAGTCAAGCAGGACCACTCAAATGCCACCAGGCTCTTGGTACAAGTAGATGAAGGTTGTGATTGGCCAATTCAGTTGGGAAAGGATACTCCGGATGGAACAGCTTGTTTTGCTGAGGTAGTCAAGGATCTCAAACACGTCAGTGGTGGAATCTTTCCACCAATGGTGATGAATCATCTGAAGACGAAGACAGTTCTGGTTACAGTAGAAGCCCAGATGAAGAATCCTTGACTTCAGGCGATGATCATTTGGATGACACGTCATGTGTCAGTCGATGCAGATGCTGATGAGCTATTGGAAGAAGTTGCAGCAGGAAATCATAGGAGATCTATATTGGTGGATCAAGCTGCTTATTCTTCTTCTTCTCTACATTCAGCCTTTATGGCTAATGTTGGCAGTTCATCAAGTCGGGTATGTATCGATGAACCTACTGTTGTTGATTGTGATAATTGTGCTAGCCTAAGCGTTAAATGTGCTGATTTGGATGCGATATGTGTGAGTTGCAAGGCAAACATGATGCTTTAAAAGCTAATTTGTTTGACTTGCAAAACAAACATGTTTCTTTGAATGATAAGTGGTGTGATTTGCAAGCAAACATGAGGCTTTGCAAAACAAGTATGATGTGACATTCATCCACAACCAAAAGTTGACAGTAGATCTTTCTAAATGCAACAAAAGCCAACATGTTTTTATGGAAAAACCATGAAAAGGAATTTAAATCGGTATTTGAAAAATTAAAGAAAGATATAAACCGAGCTGACAAATAATGGTTTTCAAGAAAACAAACTGACATAAATTTGTATATCAATCGCCTTGAGATAATGCAAAAAAGAGATGGCTTGTGTTAAAATGGAAAGTGAGGCGATCCAGCTCAAGTTAGACAGTTATTTAAGCTCTAGCTAGTGTTTGGATCACATCATTGATGTTCAGAAAGAGAAAAAGGATGTCACATGCATTGGATATAAAAAATGTCCACACCTGTTAGGACACAATTATGATGCCATGCCTTGATGGAGGATAGAACTTACTTTGAACCATCTGTTCCTTGGACGTTGAGGAATGCAAACCGGACTTGGATACAAGAAGGAAGTATCATCAGATTCAGATGTGTCAGCAGATACATGTGTGTCTTCTGCTGAACAGAATCAGGATCCTCCAGTTGTTGTTGTAACAACTGTCACTTAAAATCCATTAATTAGGATGGTAATTAGCTATTAAGGAAACCCTAATTAAGAAACCCAAGTAATTCTGCACTAACCCCTTAAAATTTCCAGAACAATCAGGAATCAGGAACAGGGCCCCTAAAACTCAGGGGGGGGATAAACCCTAGCCAACGATTATCTTCATAACTTTCAATCAAAATCGAATTTGGATAAAACTGTCGACCAGCAAAGCCTAGTTACACACGTAGCTACCCTATGAACATAGGTTACCACTCGCGTAGCGCGACGCCTATAGGGGGTACCCTCGCGCTACGCGACGGTTGTCAAATTTTCAGTATATATAGAGGGGGTTGGGACTTGAATTCAAGGTGTTACTGCGACGTTAAAATTCATAATATACATCGAGTTATAAGCAAAACAGTCCAACACACACACAATTATCGAAACGCTGCCGCAATCAGGGGTAATAAACTCGATCGCTATTACGATTCAACGTCCGGATCGATTATAACTATCCAACGATAGTCCAGGTGCTGCTCAATTGAGCTTTGTACTTTGATTATTCGTCGTTGATTTCGACTTGAATATTAGAGTGCTGTTCGAATTCGGACTATGCTCTGTTATTCGTCGTGAATCCGATTGAATTAATCGAGTATTGCACTAATTAATCGTTGTGAAGGTTTAATCTCGTGAAATTGTCATAACTGCTGTATTAGTTACTAACCTGTTTGTGTGTGCATTATGTTAAAACTAGGTGTAATCAAGGCTAATCAGTAGGCTTATATCTATTGCTCGTTATCTGCAATGTGAGTCATCTCTTTTTTATCAACTGTTTTACAATACTCCAAATTATTTTCAAGGTTATAATTACAGGGATTAAGTCTTTGTAATCACCAAATTACAGCTGGTATGTGGGGTAATTGTGCCAACATTACTGTTATTATCACTCTATGTGAGTGAATATTACTCTATGTGAGTTATTATTACTCTGTGTGAGACACCGTCACTATTTGGGCAACGGGACCCAATAGTGGTATGACACAGTCACAGAAATGAATCGAGTGACAAATACCCATTCTGATAATTGGTTGATAGAAACATTGTAATCGCTCTTAATATTGTAAATTATAACTAACGGGTCGTTTTTAGAAAACAGAATGATTCACTCAGTATTTCCCCGGCTGACAAAACCTTTTTCAAACATGTTTCAGGTGATCTGTGTGATCCAGGAAAAGTGCAGTAAAGCACTATCAAGCTCAGGGAAGTGGCTCAGTGTAAATAAACCAATAAAACGTGTTTTTGAAAAATAAAGATTTCTGTGGTGAAATCAACTTATGTAAAATTATGGGATTTATCCTTAAAACTTTGTTGTAATATATTAAACGAGCATTTTACGGTGAAAAGATCCTGTTGTAAAAAGACTTCCGCTGCCGCATAAATTAAATACCACGGGAACTGCCTCGCGGGCCCCGACTCCGTCCAGGGTGGGTCGGGGGCCGTGACAGCGAAGGTGGTATCAGAGCTAATAATTAAATTTGAGCCACTTGATCGAGCCACTGATTAAGCCTAATTAAGCATTTTGGACTTAATTTTACTAATTGTTATTCGGTGATTATATGTTTAATTACAGTATGGGTAAGCAAAAGCTGTCTGCTATCTACCACAAACAAGATGTGGCATCTTCTTCTAGAAACCCAGTAAACCTAGAAGAAGGAATCTTTGTCCGCAAGGCAAACTATGAGAATCCACTTTCCACAGAAAAAAGGGATTCGATACTTAAAAAGAGTCAGGAGACAAAGAAACTGTTGGTGCACTTGTGTCTGTACTTTGTCTGTATTCGGTCTGTATGTAAACGATGTCCTAAGTTAGTCTGTAAGTTGACCAAGTCAACTATCCTCCTAGTTTGACTTGGCCAATAAGTTGTAATATGTTTGTCTGCATCGAAGGATAGCCTCGAAGGATACTGTTGATCCTTCGAGGTGCTCGAAAGATATGCTTCGAATGATTAGACCTCGAAAGGTGATCTTTCGAGGTCCTTACTGATCCTTCGAAAGCACTATATCCGAAAGATGATCCTTCGGACCATCTATCGGATCTTCGACCAGACATCATGGGCTGGGTATATATATACCCATGCAGTGTCTGTGTTTTCAGAGAGGATGCACACTTAGAAAGACAGACAAGAGTGGAGAGCATTCTGTCCGAAACATTTCACACACACACTTTGAGAGTTTGCAAACTGATTGTAAACATTGTGCTTGTAACCGGAAACTTTCTACGCATTAATACAAGTGGTGTTAATCGTTGAGTCTTGTGTGGTTCTCGTGTTTGTTCTTGCATCCACCCGGTTTGCTCGCTAGCTTGGATTCCGCACTCGCTAGTGAGTTTGGTATAAACAAGGTTTAGGTTTGTTCTCGATCCTCCGAGAGGGACCTACAAGTGGTATCAGAGCTTTGGCTCTTTACCTTGTTTAAACCGGGTTTTGTTCAGTTCTTGGTGTGTTTGAACACTTGGTTTAGCACCCGTTTTTGGTGGTTTTCTTGCTTGTTTAAACTGAAAAACGGTTTCTAAACCTTCGGGAGTGTTCAAGGTTGGGTTGGGTAACTTGAAAACTTGTTTTTTTAAGTGACTTTGATTTTTCCGGCCATTATCTCCGGTGTGTTTCCGGTGACCAGATCTTGTTGATAAGGTTGCCATTTTTGGTATTGTTTTTTGAAAGTCAAATAGTTGGTGGAAAAGTTGTTGGCAGACCATATCCTTTCTGCCGAAAGTACTTCACCAACCCATCACCTTTTTCACCAACCTGTCGTACTTTTTGTCAGTGTGTCAGACCTCGAAAGATACCTTTCGAGCTCGATAGATCATCCTTCGATCAAGGAGATTCGAAAGATAGCCATTCCTTCGAACATCCTTCGAAGTCAGTGTGTTATCCTTCGAGTCAAGGAATCTTTTCGAAGATCATCCTTCGAGTTACTGTTCATTTCGAAAGATAAGGATCCTTCGTGTAGGAGAATCTTTCGTATTAGTGTTCGAAAGATCAGTATCTTTCAAGTGTGAATCTGTCGAGATCTTTGTACGAAAGATCAGGATCCTTCGTTGTGAATCTTTCGAGACCTTTGTTCGAAAGATAAGGATCTTTCAATCTTCGAAAGATAAGGAGAATCTTTCGAAATCTTCTTCGAAAGATAAGGATCCTTCATACAGTCAATCTTTCGAAGTGATTGTTCGAAACTCAACAGTGAGCTTTACGAACATTGTTGATCCTTCGAACAGGTCGTGATCTTCGAACAGATTGTATCTTTCAATTCTTATTTGTTTGCACTTAACAGTTTGTGGTTGTGTAGGTTTTTCTCTTAATATTTGATCAAAATGAGTTGTACTAGTCCGTGGGATTGGAGTTTGGACTCACGATCCAATCAAGAGCTAGTCACTGCTGCAGATTGGGCAAAGAGTATGTTACCGCCTACAACAATCAGTCCAAGTCAATGGGCTTTGGTATCCAATCAAAGTCAAAGTCTTCAGAACCTTCTGATTAGTGAGAGTGAAACTGGCAGCAACAATCGTCCACCTAAGTTGAACCATATGAACGATTTTCCATCATGGAAAAACCGTTTTCACACATATGTTCAAGGGCAAAGCACTGATCTTTGGACGTGTTTCATCAATGCGTTCAATACTAATCTTGAAACTGCTTGCGTCAACTTCAGAGGGTTATGCCAATATGCTTGAAAATGACAAGAAGGCTTATGAGTTGGAGAAAAAGGCCTTTGCCACACTTACTCAAGCACTCAACAAAGACATCTACCATCAGTTCTCATATTGCAAGACAACGAAAGCATTGTGGGATGCCTTAGTTGCTAGAGGAGAAGGCAATGCAGCTGCTCGAAAATCTCGGCATGATTTGTTGAAGAAAGAGTTTGAATCCTTTCAGTTTTTGGAAAACGAGACTCTGAATGATATGATCACACGTTTCTATCATTTGATTAGTGAGATGTGTGCTTATGGAGTTGTCTCTACTCAACAAGACATGGTGAGTAGATTTGCTGACGCCTTACCTCCAAAGTGGAGTTCTTTCATTGAACTGTTGAAGCATACTGGAACTCTAGATCAAGTCAACATCTACGAGTTCATTCAAAAGCTGGAACATAAAAATGATGAAGAAATTAGGAAAGCAAGGCGTGCTCCAGCTCCTCAGAATACAGGAAATGTATCTTCCAGGATTCGATGCTTTGGCAAGATCCGCTGCAGCTCAGCAACAGCAACCTAAGCTGCAGACTGCATTTGTGTCCAATACAAGTTCAAGTTCCTTTCCGTTTCCTCAGTCAACAGCTGCTCCACCACAACCTCAATTTCGATGCCGAGGTCTTACATTCCTGTTCCAAACACAGCCACAACCACAACCTCAACAACAACAACAGCCAAGCTCACTATACAAGCAATCCTCAACCTCAACCCCAAAGTCATCACACAATCCGAGTCGACAACTCAAATCTTTCACACCTTAGCATTGAAGTTGCTAAGGAACATATGGAGATTATCACACCATGGTCAGTGCATACTGTGGTTGGTAGCAGGGTCAACTTGGAAACATCACATGACCAATGAAGATTATGATCAGATCGACAAGGAAGAAATGGAGTTGATGATATTAAATGGGCTTTTGCTAGTGCGGTTAGAGGGGCGAAAGATTTTATGGCTCGAACTGGAAGAAACTTCGTTTGGAAGGAAAGAAAAAACACGAAGTATGGGTTTGATATTAATGCTGTCACATGCTTTTAACTGTGGCGAGAAAGGGCACTTTAAACGTGAGTGCACTCGACCAACAAACACGGGCAATCACAACCCTTTCAGAAACCAGACGAAATGTGAATGCCCACAAGAAACCGTGAACGGAGGATGGTGGCAGGTGAACACAATCAGGGACAGCCTGGAAACAAAATCACAAATCGGGGCTTTGGGCTTGTTCAAGCAGATGAAGGATGTGACTGGTCAGTGCAGTTTGGTGAAGGTGATCAGGGTAGTGGAATAGCCCTATATGCTAAGGTCATCGAGCATGTTCATAAAGAAGAATCTTCTGGAAGCGATGACAGTCTGTTATTCTGGAAGTTCCGGATGAAGAAGGCTCTGTTTCTGGGGATAATCACTCAGAGCCTGATGAAAAGGAGGAAGAAGGTGAAGATATTCAGGATCTTCTGAATGAAGCTGATTGAGCTTAAATGTCAGAAATCAATTCTGATTAGAAAGGCGGATACTGCATCAAGGAAATGGAAAAGCTATTCTCTGAAGATGGAGCTTTCTTTCAAACTGCTTTTATGGCAAACGGCTCAGCCTCTACTAGTCAGGTAACTTCTGAACCTCTTGCTCCTAGTATTTGTAAATCATGTGGCAGAGATGAAGCTTGAATCAGAAAAGCTTCATAGTCATAAACCAGAATTTGGTTATTTGAACTGTCGAAATGCAAAGAGGCAAACATGGCTTTACTTGGAATGAAAAAGAATTTAAATCCGTAATAGAAACATTAAAGAAAAATGTATCCGAGGTTAACAAAGTAGTTTACCACAAGCAAGTAAGTATAAATGAATATATTAACCTTGTGGAAGAAACTAAAAAACAATTAGCCATTGCCCAATGCGAACATGATGCGATCAAACAGAAAATGTGGACTAGCTATTCTAACTCCCAATTTGTGCTTGATCACATCATCGATGTTCAACAACTAAAGGGAAATCAGAAGGCATAGGGTATAATAAATGTCCGCCCCCCTTGATGAACAACTATACCAAGATGCCTGATAGAGGAGGAAATGCCTCGTATGAACCCAGTGTGCCTCTTGATGTTGAGGAGTTTGCTACTGGCCTTGGGTTCAAACCGGACAATTCTTCAAACACAGCCTCTAAGAACAAGAAACTTTCATCATCCATGAAGCAAAGTCCTCCAATTATCGAGGACTATGAGACATCGGATGATGAATCGAAGTGGCTGTAAGTGATCAGGATAAATCACTTAGCAAGATGAAAGGAGTAGATATTCCACGAGAAAATCACATTCTTTTGTGATCCTGATACTCCTGAGGTTTCCATCTATTAAGAAGTAAGTGATTGATCCTGTCAAAGTTGATAAGACTGTGTGTCTACTGTTAAAAGCAAATAATGTGTTGTACACTTTGGTTGGAGATAATAAAATCTACTCAGATCATGTTTTTCCAATTAAAAATGTAAATAAATCTTTGATTGACAAAGTCTTTTGAAGACAATACAAACAAATTTTTGGGAAAACACTTCCGGGAATTGTTGTAACACAATGTGATCCAATTCCTAAGGCTGAGATTAGAAAACAGTTTGTAATCAAAATCTCCAATCAATCAACAACCGACTGCTTCTAAGGGTAAAACAACAACAACGAGCTCCAAAGCCAAAGGCTAAGGTTGAATCAAAAGGAGCTCGTTACAATGAAGAAAGGAAAAGATGTTAAATTGTAGCTATCAAAAGGTACGGATAAAATTGAGACTTTTGAAAACAAATCAAACACTGATTTTGTACAACAAGTCAAGATTTTGAAACGTAACAGTGATAACAATTACACCCAACACACAAACGGGTGTGATGAAAGAGCAAGTACCCTCAGGTTCTACAGGTTCAACATCTGGTAGTCGATCAAGTTCTCCTAAGTCTGTTGAAAGGAGAACTTGTTTCAAATGTGGAGAAATTGGGCACATTATCAGAAACTGCCCAAATGCTCCAAAGAAGAAAATTGGTTGAAAAAGGCTCCACCTGAAACAGTTCACCCTCAACGTCGATCAGTTTCACCTAAACAGATAAACGAACTGTAAAAGAACAAGAAACTAAACAACGACGTAAGAACATGAAAACTGTTGAAAAAGCTTTAAAATCTGAAGTTAAAACAGTGCAAAAGGAACCAAGTGTGTCACAACCTGTAAAACCAGAATCTTCAAAACTGGTAGGCACAGACAAACTTGGTTACCTAAGTCAGGGTGACAATTCAGGGGGAGCAGTTGTTCTTGAAATCATCAAGAGATCGAGCTCACGTTTCGTGATGCTAAGGGACGACCCAAGACCACTAAGGCTTGGGTCCCCATTCTCAACTGATGTGTTTAAATGACATGTGCAGGATGTTCTAGGAGGAACTATTTAATAGTCATTGGATTGTTGATAGTGGGGCATCCAGGCACATGACTGGCGACTTACGGCTCCTATACGACGTGAGAATATTAGAGGAGGGTATGTTGCTTTTGCGGGTGACAAAGGCGGTTTATCACTGGAGAGGGAAGTATCTCCCAACGCAATCGTGTGCTTTGATAAGATCAATTATGTGAAGCAAATTGATCACAATTCTTCTCAGTGTGTCGCAAATCTGCGATAAGAAATTCACCGTGCATTTTGATGATGCGCGGCTGCTATGTGCTGAAACTGGATTCAAAATTCCAAAAGAATGGATTCTTCTTATCGGCTCCGAGAGTTAATGATCTTTATATTCTCGACATGAGCCAAGCGATTACTACATCTGCACAAGTCACTTGCCTTTGTCTCAAAAGCCACAGAAAAGGAGTCTATATCTTGGCACAGAAGAATGGGACACATTTCACTTGAGAAAAATGAACCATTTGGTGAAAAATAATCTGGTGAATGGTGTGCCTGTGAGAAGTTTTCATTACAAGATATCTGTGTCTCGTGCCAAAGGGGAAACAAACAAAGAAGTCTCACCCCTTGAAGAAAATCAACACTGTCAGCATGCCTCTCGAACGTCTTCATATGGACCTTTTTGGACCTATGAAGCACAAGACAACGTTTGGTGATGCCTATTGTTTAGTAGTTACTGATGACTACTCTAGATTTTCTTGGGTATCCTTATGGCACACAAGAGTGGAAACTCCTGGCATCCTCAAGGATCTTCTTACAATGTTGGAGAATCTCTATTCGTTGAAAGTGAGAGGATCCGAAGCGACAATGGAACCGAATTCAAGAATTCAAGTTATGGATGAGTTTTGTACTTCTAAAGGCATTCTTCATGAGTACAGTTCTCGTTATACTCCACAACAAAATGGTGTCGCTGAGAGGAAGAATCGAAACTATTATCGAAACTGCAAGAACAATGTTAGTAGAGTCGGAACTCCCTATTCAATTCTGGGGGGAGCTGTATCGGCTGCATGCTACACGTTGAACAGGTTCTTACAGTAAAGAGACATGGCAAGACTTGCTTCGAACTCCCTTCAGAAAAGGAAACCGGATCTTTCTTACCTGAACCGTTTGGTGCTCCATGTACTATGATTGAACCGGATGGAAAGTTTGGTGCAAGAGCTATCGAGGGTTTCTTCCTTGGATATGCTACTCCGAATTTTCGTGTTTGGAATCTAGCTACCAAAAAGATTGAGCTTTGGGAGCGAAGTTAGGGTTCAAAGGTACACGAGTCCTGTTAGGGCTCCGGGTGATCCGTGGATGTTCGATATGAATGGGCTATTTGACTCCTTCAATCTGCCAACCTTTGGACGAAGAATCAGCAGCGGCTAGGATGTTGTTGGAAAGTGACAACGCTGCTGTCTCGCCTTTGGTTAGACCTATTGTTGTTGACCCTCAAGCTTCTTCGTCAGTCAACAATATGGTTCAAAATGAGGTTTATGAAGATACTGCTGATTATAATGATTCTTCTGAAGATGATGAATATCATGATGCAGCTGAAGGATCTTCAGCTCCAGCTGCTCCTGTTCAAGGTGCTTCTGTAGATACACCTCATACGCAGAATATAGATACTGCTGAAGGGAATGCATCCACCTCTACGCCACATTCCTGGTGTGGAGTTGGTTGTTGATCTTAATCTTACCATTTGGGTATCAATGCTCGTGTGCCAGATAATCCTGAAATGAGGATTCACGATACCCATCCCCAGCAGAACATAATAGGAGATGTCCAATCGCGGTGTGCAGACGCGTAATCAGCTGAGAACAACCAGAATGCTGGTTTGTATTCAGCTATAAGAGAATCTGGTCAACAAAATGACTGGTCCTTCGCGTGTTACGTGTCACAGGAAGAACCAAAGTCGTGGAAAGAAGCATTGAAAGACAGTGCTTGGGTTGAAGCCATGCAGGAAGAATTACAGCAATTTCCAAAGCTTGGTGTTTGGGAAGCTTGTTGAAAAGCCTGAGAACTACAAGAAGATTGGCACTCGATGGGTCTTCAAATGCAAGAAAGACGATCGTGGAGTGGTTATTCGGAACAAAGCTCGTTTAGTCGTTCAAGGTTTTCGTCAGATAGAAGGGATCGACTACAACGAAGTCCTATGCACCAGTTGCACGTCTGGAAGCTATTCGGATCTTTCTGGCTTATGCCTCATTCAAAGGATTCAAGGTTTACCAGATGGACGTCAAAAGTGCATTTCTACATGGTGTGGTTGAAGAAGAGGTGTATGTCGAACAGCCTCCAGGTTTTGAAGATCCTGTCCATCCCGATCGGGTTTGGTTGCTAAACAAAGCTCTCTATGGTCTTCATCAAGCGCCACGAGCTTGGTATGCAACCTTATCTACATATCTGCTGGAGAACGGTTTTTCGAAGAGGTCTTATCGATTGTACTCTCTTCATCAAAGAACAAGATGGAGATCTTCTTCTGGTTCAGGTATATGTTGATGATATTATTTTTGGCTATACTAATGATGCTTTGTGTAGGAATTTCGAGCGCATCATGCAGGATAAGTTCGAGATGAGTGCTATGGGGGAAATGAATTTCTTCTTGGGCCTACAAGTGAAACAAACGGAGTCTGGATATTCATCCATCAGACTAAATATGTTGGTGACATCTTGAGCCGGTTCCAGATGTCCGATGCAACGCCCATTGGTACCCCACTGCCAACTAATCACGGAATTACTCCAAACTTGAAGGGTGAACCTGTTAGCCCTTCATACTATCGCGCGATGATCGGATCCCTTATGTACCTCACAGCATCAAGGCCAGACATAATGTACCCAACGTGCCTGCTTGCCAGATTATCAAGTTAACCGAAGGCCTCACATCTTGCAGCTGTCAAAAGGATTTTTCGTTATTTGAAGGCTTACACCCGACACCGGTCTGTGGTATCCTAGGGATAATAACTTTGACTTGGTCGCATTCAGTGATTCTGATTTTGGCGGATGCAAAATCGACGGCAAATCCACAACGGCTGGATGTCAGTTTTTAGGAAATCGCCTAGTCACATGGCAGTGCAAGAAGCAGACGTGCGGCTACATCAACATGCGAAGCTGAATACATTGCTGCCTCAAGTTGTTGCTCCAAGTTCTTTGGATCCAACAACAATTGCGGGACTACGGTTTTGAATTCCTAACTACTCCTATTTACGTTGATAATTCTGCTGCTTTAGATATCACTAAAAATCCTGTGCAGCATTCAAAGACCAAACACATCGAAATCAAATATCACTTCATACGTGATTGCTTTGAGAAAAGGCTAATCGATGTTGTTAAGGTCCACACCGATGACCAACGTGCCGACTTATTTACCAAAGCTTTTGACAAATCTAGATTTGACTTCTTATTATTGGTAAACGGCATTAAGGTCAAGCAAGAGTAAACCAACATCGGAAAATCATTTTTGTAAATATCTTGTGTGGTTTAAATTTCATCTTAGTTTATTGATTTTAGGGGGAGTAAATCCAAAAATCTGAAAATCCAAAAACATCGAAAATTCAAAACACAAAACAATAGAAAATCAAAAATGAGTTTCCTGGCGAGCAAAAGAGAAAATGATAGTACATTCAGTGGTCTATCCGAAACCTCTTTAAACTTAAATGAAAACGATAAGCACTCTATATAAGATGTATCGTAGGCTCACAATCATTTTAAAGTGTGCAGGGTGATATAAATCTAATCGACTGAAGATCAGGTGGGAACCATTCATTGGCATATGGTCTTAGTACCGAAATTTCGTTTTGATAGATTGCCGAGGTTCAGATATTCGGTCTTTATGCTGCTTATCATCTGGGTATCATGGTTTGTATCTTTACCGAAAAATAACGGGGACGCAAGTCAGATCTTCCATGATACTATACATACGTGTACATATTGCATACTGCATTCGACCTCAATAAGTGATAAACAATCACATGTCCAAATCAAATAAGTGATAAAATATCACATTTATCCGGGTGTCAAGTTCGTCTCTCTGCTGTACGGAAGTACTGACCTGTTTCACTGGACATGCACCTGTGCCCTCATGCAATATGAAAATCAAGTTCCTCATCAATAAGTGATCATATCACATAGGACTTGTTTTCAAATCAAAATAAGTGAGTATCTCACATTTATACGGTCAAACAGATGATAATCGGTATACTCACCGGTAAGATGAACTCTCGTGCATACCTTGATACGGGAATGTGTTCGTGATGTGGATGAACACCGGTCGGTAAGTATAAATCATACCTTAACGTATCCCCTCGCCATGATTACATCTGATAAGTTGAGCTTAAGTGGACAACAATACCGATAATTGTTATAGGATGCTTATCTTAATGATAACTAACTGAACAACAAGAGTGTTTTGGCATGACCGTACGCTGATATGATTCTCTTACCCTCGAAACTCGCAAAAAGAATGTCTGTATATATTTATTTACTGCTTAACTTTTATTGTCTTCTTTTAAACAGTTTCGTCGTTTGGTGCATATCAGCACGACATTAGCGGTGATGTCGTTTGATAACACTCAAAGGATTTTAAATTGTTGTCTTTTAATTTCAAAAATACCAAAAAGATTTTAGGCTTGTTTTAATATAAACTTGATAAAAGCCAAAAAGATTTTCTTTCTATTTTATTTTCGATCGTACGATGTTGGAGCTCGAGTCTTCGTTACCTGAAACCTGAACGAAAACCGAATTGACTAAATCTTCATAAACGGTCGAAATTTGCAAGTTTTGAAAGTTAAAGACTAAAATTGACAAATTTATTAAACTTTCAAACTGTCGGACGGTGTTTGATTATGACATGGTCATTCGTGTGTCATTTGGTTATACTAACTATTCCAAGCAGTTGTTCTCATTACGCGTTTAGATTTCTTGCATGTGCAGATTCTAAAGGCTAGGAGAACATGGTCGATGACAAGCTTCTGGATGAAGACACAACATGAAGGCACCCAACTGATGAAGATGATCGAGTTGCCGCTGGCCATCATCAACACCACCAGGATCTCACTTCATAAAGTTAAAGTATTTCACGAGCATGACTCAAGGGGAGCTTATGTTAAGGGGGAGTTTGTCAACACACTTTCTACATGATTCGGGTAGTTTGTTGATACACTCTCTGCTTTCAAGACGTGAAGACTTTGAAGATCCTCCGACAATGAAGACTTGAAAGGACATCAGAGTTTTGGTAACTCAAAGACCAAAGACCGTCGAAGTTCGAGACGAGTCTACAACTTTAGAAGATAAAGACAAAGCTACAGCCAAGGGGGAGTTTGTTGGTGCACTTGTGTCTGTACTTTGTTTGTATTCGGTCTGTATGTAAACGATGTCCTAAGTTAGTCTGTAAGTTGACCAAGTCAACTATCCTCCTAGTTTGACTTGGCCAATAAGTTGTAATATGTTTGTCTGCATCGAAGGATAGCCTCGAAGGATACTGTTGATCCTTCGAGGTGCTCGAAAGATATGCTTCGAATGATTAGACCTCGAAAGGTGATCTTTCGAGGTCCTTACTGATCCTTCGAAAGCACTATATCCGAAAGATGATCCTTCGGACCATCTATCGGATCCTTCGACCAGACATCATGGGCTGGGTATATATATACCCATGCAGTGTTGTGTTTAGAGAGGGATGCACACTTAGAAAGACAGACAAGAGTGGAGAGCATTCTGTCCGAAACATTCACACACACACTTTGAGAGTTTGCAAACTGATTGTAAACATTGTGCTTGTAACCGGAAACTTTCTACGCATTAATACAAGTGGTGTTAATCGTTGAGTCTTGTGTGTTCTCGTGTTTGTTCTTGCATCATCCCGGTTTGCTTGCTAGCTTGGATTCCGCACTCGCTAGTGAGTTTGTATAACAAGGTTTAGGTTTGTTCTCGATCCTCCGAGAGGACCTACAGAAACCCCGAACCAAGAGAGTTAGGTTTAACCCAGAAGTCCAAGAGTTGGGTAATAGTACACCTTGGGAAGATAAAATAGACGGGAAATGGGCAAATCTCTATATGCTAGCTACTGTAGCAGAAAATGTTAATCTCTAAATAACCGATAAGTTGGGGCTAGTAAGAAAAATCACTATCCAGTAAATAAATAAAGTCCTAAGTGTGTTTATTTCTGTTGTTCTTTGTATAAATTAGTATGCAATAAAACTTCAGTGTTTTGTTTGTTAAACTTTGTTCCAAAGTTTTAACATTACATTATTGTATTTTGCATATATACTATGCAGCATGAATGAGATGTCGGAAGCATTCCAGAATCTCAACTTATATCCAGTGCCTATCGAAGTCTCTCACGACTTTACTGGTTACATTGCTGACATAGAAGAACCTGTGGAATTCCAAGCTCCACCGCTGGAAAAAGCTAAACCTAAAAAGAAGAGAAGATACGTAGGGTGGAGGAAAGTACGCCGTAGGAAACCTGCCACTAGGAAACTCCCAAAATAGAAAATCCTGTGATCATGAAGAAGGGAAAGGAAATAGAAACTGGAGAAGGTTCGAAATCACCCGAAAAAGAAATAGGAATAGACCTGAAACAAAAGGGAATAGAGATTGGCGAAAGCTCTAAACAGTCTGAGGAAATCACGTTCCAGGACGAAATAGATCGCCTACTGGAGAATTGTGATGTTTTAGAGCCTATCAACGATAATCTCTTCTCTTACCCGACTACAGTTCAATTCCCACTAAACCTAGGACTAGCTATTCCAGACCCACTAGTTCATACCAGACCATTAGGCCAAATGGAGGAATGGTGGACCAATGACTGGCAATTCCAAAACATAGTCAACAGTCCTTATAGCTTACTTCCACAATTTGACCCAGAACCACTCCCAAATCCTCCCATGAGTAATGAAAACCTAGCTGAACTTCGTCAGTTTGGTGAAGAACTGATAGGTACAGGTAATAGGATCAGGGAAATGGGAGAGCATCTAACTTGGAAGTACGATGAGAGGGAGCATCGTTACTAGAACCGTCAGTTAAACCACAGAAAGCCGTATTGTATGATAGTAACTTAAAATTCTGTACAATGGGCAATAAAACTCTGTAAGATACGGTGTGTATGGATGCATATACAATATACTAACAAAGTAAAAGTCGAGAAATCGACAATTTTGGTTATATTCGTATGTTGTGATAATCTATGTGTATCTATGTGAATTTGTCATTGATAAGTTAGACACTAATAACTTTACCAATTAGCAGATGGAAAACGCTAACAATGAACCAATTAATGAAGTAAATCAATCTGAGCAAGAACAAGAAGATCAATATATAACTCGACAAGATATCGAGCACTTTATCGCCCAAGGGATAGCTCATGCTATTCCAGAAATTGTAGCTGCTGTTCAGAAACCTGCCGAACCACAATTAATTCCTAGTAAACGTATTCCAGAAGATAACGGCAGTAACAGCATAAATGGAGGCGGCAATCATGACGATCATGATCCGCAGCAGGCCCCACTCCCTAAAAGAATGAAAGCTGCAACGCCTGGTTGCACTTATAAAGAATTTCTTGCTTGCAAACCCGCTGAATTTGCAGGTAACGAAGGGGCAACTGCAACACTGCGTTGGTTAGAGAAAACCGAAGTAGTAATCGCAATAAGCAAATGTGCCAAAGAGGATCAGGTGATGTATGCATCAAATCTGTTCAAAGAAGGAGCACTCGAATGGTGGAACACGGTCCTCCAGGCAAAAGGAAGAAGGATAGCCTACGCCATAGGTTGGGAAGAATTTAAGAGTTTGGTAGAAAGAAAATTCTGTCCCGAATACGAGAAGGAACAAATGGCAAACAAGTTCCTGAGTCATCGTATGCTAGGAGTAGATTGTCGGGGATATACTTCGACATTCTTTGAATACGCAAGGGTAGTACCATCACTGGCTTCGCCAGAACCGGTACTTATTTCTCGTTACATCTGGGGTTTAATTAGTGAAATCCGAAACATCGTTAAAGTTGCGAGACCTCGTACTATTGACGATGCTGTAGAATTAGCTAATACCCTAACAGATGAATTGGTACGCACAAGAGAAGAAGATCGCAAGAAGGAATTAGCTCAAAAGACTACCCAGGGATTTCGTGTGGGTAATGCCAAGAAAAGAGGAACCGGACAATCCTCATCATCTCCTTTCTGCAAAATTTGCAAAAAGAAGCATTATGGACAATGCAACATGGTTTGTAATTTTTGCAAAATGAAAGGACATAGGGAAGAAGACTGCAGAAAGAAAACAAAAGTTTGTTATAATTGCAGAGAAAGGGGACACTTTCAATCTGAATGTCCTAAGTTAGCTAAACCTGTAATTAACCAAGCCAAACCAGCTGAAGGAGCAACCAAGAGAAATGCTCGTGCATTCCAGCTAACCACTCAAGAGGCCGAACTCATTCCAGATGTGATAGCTGGTACGTTCTTAGTTCACAACGTATTTGCAAAAGTATTATTTGACTCTGGTGCGAACCAAAGTTTTATAAATACTTTATTTTGCCAAGATCTTAAGTTACCATTAACCACTCTTAGGCAAATCTTCACAGTAGAAACCGCAGAAGGAAATTCTGTGAAAATAGATAAAATCTGGCAAGAAGGAAAAATAGAATTATTAGGCCATAAGTTTTCTGCAAATTTGTTACCAATGAATTTAGCAGGATTCGATGTAGTATTAGGAATGGATGGGTTAATAGCCAACCATGCTCGAATCCTATGTGACAAAAATGCAGTAGAAATTCAAACCCCTTCAGGAGAAATAATTTTAATTACTGGAGATAAACCTCGAAAGCCACTGAAATTTATCTCAGTAATGAAATTGGCTAGTTATTCGAAAAAACAGGAAATGGTGTATATGATTTCAGTAATCATTAACACTAAAGATAAAGAACTTCAGAACATCCCCGTAGTCTCAGAATACCCAGACGTTTTTCCAGAAGAATTACCTGGATTACCACCTGATAGGGAAGTAGAGTTTAGAATTCATTTAATTCCAGGTACTGCACCAATAGCTAAAGCACCTTATAGATTAGCACCTACCGAAATGCTAGAATTGAAAAAGCAATTAGATGAATTATTAAGCAAAGGATTCATACAACCTAGTTCATCCCCTTGGGGTGCACCAATACTGTTTGTGAAACAAGAAAGATGGATCGATGAGAATGTGTATCGATTATAGAGAATTGAATAAGGTTACGATTAAGAATCGATACCCACTACCTAGGATTGATGATCTTTTTGATCAACTGCAAGGAGCTAGGTATTTCTCTAAGATAGATTTAAGATCTGGATATCATCAGTTGAAGGTACAAGAAGAAGACATACCTAAAACTGCTTTCAGAACTAGGTATGGTCATTATGAGTTTACAGTCATGCCCTTTGGATTAACGAATGCCCCAGCAGCATTCATGGACATGATGAATCGAATCTGTAAACCATACTTGGATAAATTTGTGATCGTTTTCATCGACGATATACTTATTTACTCCAAAAGCCAAAAAGAACATTGTGAGCATTTACATGTTCTCTTAACTTTGTTAAGAAAAGATAGGCTTTATGCCAAATTATCAAAATGTGAATTTTGGTTGCAAGAAGTACAATTCTTAGGTCATGTGGTAAATCACGAAGGTATCCATGTAGATCCTGCTAAGATAGACGCAATTACGAAGTGGAAAGTTCCACAAACAGCTATGGAGATAAGAAGTTTTCTAGGCTTAGCTGGATACTATAGACGATTTATCAAAGATTTTTCTAAGATAGCCGTACCATTAACTAAGTTAACCTGTAAAGCCGTTAAGTTCGAATGGGGATCTAGACAAGAAGAAGCCTTTAAGATTTTAAAGCATAGATTGACGAATGCACCAATCTTAGCTTTACCTGAAGGAACAGAAGATTTTGAGGTATACTGTGATGCTTCAAAATTAGGCTACGGATGTGTGTTAATGCAACGCAAGAAGGTAATTGCGTATGCTTCTAGACAATTGAAAAAGCACGAAGAAAATTATACGACTCATGATCTAGAATTAGGAGCCATAATTTTTGCCCTTAAGATATGGAGACATTATCTGTATGGAAGTAAGTTTACTGTTTATACAGATCATAAGAGTCTAAGATATATTTTTGGGCAAAAAGAATTAAACATGAGGCAAAGAAGATGGATGGAGATGCTAAGCGATTACGACTGTGATATCCAATATCACGAAGGAAAGGCAAATGTAGTTGCAGATGCCTTAAGTCGTAAGTACCATGAGAAACAGAAACGAGTCCGTGCTCTGAGGTTAAATCTACAAGTAGATTTAATTGCACAAATCAAGGAAGTTCAGAAAACAGCAATCCAAGATGATGCTGAAGGAATGAAAGGTTACCTAAAAGAACTAGAACAAGGAAATGATGGAATTTGGAAATTCCATAAGAAGCGAATTTGGGTACCTAAGCAAGGAGAATTAAGAAATAAGATCTTAGAAGAAGCTCATAAATCTAGGTACACCATGCACCCAGGAAATAATAAGATGTACCAAGATTTAAGAAATAATTTCTGGTGGATAGGAATGAAAAAGGATATAGCCGAATACGTGTCCAAATGTTTAACCTGTTCACAAGTTAAAGCTGAACACCAGAAACCTTCAGGATTACTTCAACAATTAGAAATGCCTGTATGGAAATGGGAACTCATAACAATGGATTTTGTTACAAAGTTACCCAAAACCAAAAGAGGTAATGATGCAATTTGGGTAATCGTAGACCGATTAACCAAGTCAGCTCATTTCTTACCAATGAAAGAAACCTTTAGTATGGAAAGGTTAGCACAACTGTACGTGGACGAAGTAGTATCCCTACATGGAGTCCCACTCTCCATTGTATCGGATAGAGATAGTCGTTTTACATCCCATTTCTGGAAAAGTTTTCAGAAAGCAATGGGAACTCGACTAAATCTAAGTACTGCATATCATCCACAAACAGACGGACAGAGTGAAAGGACAATACAAACTCTAGAAGACAATGCTCAAGCATGTGTAATTGACTTTGGTGGTAATGGGATAGCCAATTGCCATTAATTGAATTCTCCTATATACAATAGTTATCATTCAAGCATCGAGAGCTGCACCATTTGAAGCCACTATATGGACGTAAGTGCAGAACTCCAGTATGTTGGGCAGAAATCGGAGAAGTTAATTATCAGGTCTGAAATTGTACAGAAACTACTGACAAGATAAACCTCAGATTAAGGAAAGATTAAAACAGCTCGAGATCGCCAGAAAAGCTATGCAGACAATCGTCGCAAGCCTCTAGAATTTCAAGTCGGAGATAAGGTACTTTTAAAAGTTTCTCCTTGGAAAGGAGTAGTACGATTCGGTAAGAAAGGAAAGCTAAAGTCCAAGGTACGTTGGACCATTCCCAGTGATTCAACGAATCGGACCAGTTGCTTATCGTTTACAACTACCAAGAAGAATTGGCTGGAGTACATGATGTATTTCATGTATCCAATCTCAAGAAATGTTTAGCAGATGAATCCCTGGTAGTACCTCTTCAAGATGTAGAGGTGAACGAAAAGTTGAAGTTTATAGAGAAACCACTACAGATCGAAGATAGAAAAGTCAAGTTTCTCAAACACAAACGACTGGTGTTGGTCAAAGTCAAATGGAATTCAAGAAGAGGACCAGAATACACTTGGGAACTGGAATCGGAAATGAAGCGAAAGTACCCTCATCTATTCCAGTAAATCTCGAGGACGAGATTTTTCTTAAGGCGGGGAGGATGTAACAACTGTCACTAAAATCCATAATTAGGATGGTAATTAGCTATTAAGGAAACCCTAATTAAGAAACTCAAGTAATTCTGCACTAACCCTAAAATTTCCAGAACAATCAGAATCAGGAACAGGGCCCCTAAAACTCAGGGGGGGGGGGATAAACCCTAGCCAACGATTATCTTCATAACTTTCAATCAAAATCGAATTTTGATAAAACTGTCGACACAGCAAGCCTAGTTACACACGTAGCTACCCTATGAACATAGGTTACCACTTCGCGTAGCGCGACGCCTATAGGGGGTACCCCTCGCGCTACGCGACGGTGTCAAATTTTCAGTATATATAGAGGGGGTTGGGACTGAATTCAGGTGTTACTGCGACGTTAAAATTCATAATATACGTCGAGTTATAAGCAAAACAGTCCAACACACACACACAATTATCGAAAACGCTGCCCGCAATCAGGGTAATAACTCGATCGCTATTACGATTCAACGTCCAATCGATTATAACTATCCAACGATAGTCCAGGTGCTGCTCAATTGAGCTTGTACTTTGATTATTCGTCATGATTTTGACTTGAATATTAGAGTGCTGTTCGATTCGGACTATATCTGTTATTCGTCGTGAATCCGATTGAATTATCGAGTATTGCACTGATTAATCGTTGTGAAGGTTTAATCTCGTGAATTGTCGTAACTGCTGTATTAGTTACTAACCTGTTTGTGTGTGCATTATGTTAAAACTAGGTGTAATCAAGGCTAATCAGTAGGCTTATATCTATTGCTCGTTAATCTGCAATGTGAGTCATTCTCTTTTTATCAACTGTTTTACAATACTCCAAATTATTTTCAAGGTTATAATTACAGGGATTAAGTCTTTGTAATCACCAAATTACAGCTGGTATGTGGGGTATTGTGCACATTACTGTTATTATCACTCTATGTGAGTGAATATTACTCTATGTGAGTTATTATTACTCTGTGTGAGTACACCGTCACTATTTGGGCAACGGGACCCAATAGTGGTATGACCACAGTCACAGAAATGAATCGAGTGACAAATACCCATTCTTGATAATTGGTTGATAGAAACATTGTAATCGCTCTTAATATTGTAAATTATAACTAACGGGTCGTTTTAGAAAACAGAATGATTCACTCAGTATTTCCCCGCTGACAAAACCTTTTTCAAACATGTTTCAGGTGATCGTGTGATCCAGGAAAAGTGCAGTAAAGCACTATCAAGCTCAGAGAAGTGGCTCAGTGTAAATAAACCAATAAAATGGTGTTTTGAAAAATAAAGATTTCTGTGTGAAATCAACTTATTGTAAATTATGGGATTTATCCTTAAACTTTGTGTAATAATATTAAACGAGCATTTTACGGGTGAAAAATCCTTTGTAAAAGACTTCCGCTGCCACAAAAATTAAATACCACGGAACTGCCTCGCGGGCCCCGACTCCGTCCAGGGTGGGTGCGGGGGCCGTGACAGTTGTTGAGGATGCTGATTCTTCTGATGATGAAATCCGATGATACTGACTCAGCAAAGCTGATGCGGTAATCAAAGAAGAGACATACCTCTTGAGAATCAATATTCTATGTGATCCTCCCGCAAAACCCGCTAAGAACTGTCCAATCGACTCCTCATCTGCAAAAGAGTCTGAGAGTGTGAGTTTGTTGTACACTCTGTTGTGATAGATAAAATCTACTCTGACAAAGATTTTCCTATAAGAATGTTAATCAATCTTTAATTAGTAAAATTTTTGAGGATTCAACAAGTAAGTTTTTGGGAAAGACAGGATCACACGTTGTGGTAACACAGTGCCCTCCTATCCCAAAGGCCGAAGTTCGAAAAACAATATGGCAATCAGAAATTACCACAATGAAAAAGCAACAAAATCATACCAAATCAAAAGGCAAATCACCGACTCAAGGTCAAAAGAAACAGAGTCAGAAAAAGGGACAAAAAAGGTGAACTTGTGACATCAAAGGGAACGACAAAATTGAAACAATTGAAAACAAATCTAACTTAGATTTTGTTAAGCAAGCAAAAGTGTTGAAAGAAATGAACCAAACAGTTCAAAACCAAGTATCTCGGGATCACAAAGTTCATCATCGACAAGACAATCACATGTTACTTCGGGGTTTGTTGAACGAAGATCATGTTTTGAATGTGATGAAATTGGGCATATAATTCGAAATTGTCTGTATCTTCATAAGTTAAAAGCCAAAGTTGATGATCCCCGTGAACGAAATTACCAAAAGCGATTGGTTTCTTCAAAACAAGATCCCCGCCTTGTAAGAGAAGGGGAAAAGAAACAGAGACGCCAACAAGTCAAGGTGATTGAGAAAGCACTTAAGACTGATGTGGTTCAACAACAATCTGTTTAAGTTAAACCAGAAATTTCAAAGTTTCCAAAAACTTCAAACAATCACGAAGTTAAATTTTCAAACAATCAAACTGGTAAAACTCAACAGACATGGAAACCTAAAATGACCACAAATTCAGGGGGATCATCACAATTTCCTAACCATCAAAAAGTGGAAGTTATTGTTGTTGATGAAAATGGAAGACCCAAGACCACAATGGCTTGGGTCCCATCTCCAACTAATCATGTGAGTTCATGTGCAGGGTGTTCCAGGAGGAACTATCAGTAGTCATTGGATTGTTGATAGTGGGGCATCCAGGCACATGACAGGCGACATGAAGCTTCTGTACGACGTCAAATCTATTAGAGGAGGTTATGTTGCTTTTGCTGGAGATAAAGGCGTATATATTACTGGTGAAGGAATGATATCCAACGGGGTTGTAAGCTTTGACAAGATCAACTTTGTACAACAACTTGATAAACAATCTTCTCAGCGTTTCACAAATCTGTGATAAGAAGTTTTCAGTACACTTTGATGCAAATGGATGTTATGTGCTGAAACCCGGCTTCAAAATTCCAAAAGAATGGATTCTCGTATCTGCTCCAAGGATAAATGATTTGTATGTCCTTGATATGAGCCAAGCTATTACAACGTCTGCACAAGCAACCTGTTTCATTTCCAAAGCCACAGAAAAAGACTCAATCTCTTGGCACAAACGAATGGGTCACATTCACTTAAGCAAAATGAATCATTTGGTGTCAAATGAATTGGTGAATGGTGTTCCTCTTAAAAACTTCCATCTTCAAGACGTCTGTGTTTCGCGCTAGAAAGGAAAACAAACAAAGAAGCGACACCCGACAAAGAAAATCAACACGGTGGTCGTTTTCCACTTGAACGTTTGCACATGGATTTGTTCGGTCCTGTCAAGCATAAAAGCATTCGGAATAATCAATATTGCCTCATGATAACTGATGATTATTCAAGATTTTCTTGGGTGGCGTTCATGGCACACAAGAGTGAAACTTTCGGTATTATCAAAAACTTAATCATTCAGATTGAGAATTTGTATAAGTTGAAAGTTAGATGGATACGTAGCGACAATGGTACTGAGTTTAAAAATCATGCCATGGTGGAGTTTTGCACTTCAAAAGGTATTCTTCACGAATTTAGTGCGGCTTATATTCCTCAACAGAATGGCGTACATTGATCGAGACTGCTAGGACTATGTTGGTAGAGTCACAGTTGCCGATTCCCTTCTGGACTGAAGCTGTGGCCTCTGCATGTTACACGTTGAACAGAGTCCTTACAGTCAAACGGCACAACAAGACCTACTTTGAGCTTCTTAACAAACGGAAACCAGATTTGTCATATCTTGAAACGTTTGGAGCTCCGTGCACAATAATCGATCCTAATGGAAAGTTTGGGGCAAAAGCAAATGAAGGATACTTTCTTGGGTATGCCACCCCGAACTTAAGAGTCTGGAATCTAGAGACTAAAAGGGTCGAGGGATGGTCTAAAGTCAGAGTATAAAGGCACACATTGCCAGTCAAATGTCCTGGTCAGCCTTGGATGTTTGAGTACGATGACTTTTTCAATTCGATCGATGTTGAAGCAGTTGAAGAAAATGCTGCGGCAAGGATGTTTTTCGAGAGTGACAACGCAACAGATTCACCGTTGGTTCGTCCAATTATTGTCAATCAAGAAACATCTTCAGTGAACAATAATGCTCTCGACAATGAGGATTTTCACGATGCTACCTAATTGAACGAATCTTTAGAGGATGATGAATTTCTCGATGCAGATCAAGAAGCTCCAACAACAGCAGTTCATGATACGTTCAGGGCTACAACCTCCTGTGGACGCCCCTAGAACAGGCTGAAGCTTACTTCATCATCCTCTTCGTCAATTCGGGTATTGAATTGGGTTGTTTGATCTCAATCTCAACAATCTGGGTACAAATATTCCAGTTTCAAGATAATCCAGAAACAAGGATTCATAATACCCATCCTCAAACAAACATCATCGGAAATGTACAGAGTGCGTTCAAACAATAAACATGTTGCGAAACAACAACAATGCAGGCTTGTATGCGGCGATTCAAGAATCTGGTCAACAAAACGATTGGTTCCTTTCGCAGTGTTATGTCTCACAGGAAGAGCCAAAGCCCCAAGTCGACGAAAACAAAGTGGATGTCGACGAAACATGTCTGTTTCATCGACCGTGATCCTGTTTCGTCATCTTCTCATGCGTTTCGTCAAAGAGTTGCTTGTGTTTCGCCGGGGCCTCTTCCATTTCGTCAATACTGGTGTTATATAAAGACCCTATCAGACAAAATAGAAGGGAGAGACCAGTGTGAGAGAACCCAAGAGAACCAGAGAGTTTACAGAGTGTGTTTGTAAACATTGTATTGTTTCTAGTATTAATACATTGTGTGTTAATCATTGAGTCTTGTGTTCTTATCGGTCTCGATCTCGGTTTGCATCTCTGGTTGGATTCCGCACAACGTGTGTGTTTTGACAAAGGATTAGGCGACTAGATCCTCCCCTAGTCGGACCTTCGCAGCGCTTTGTAATTTGCAGCATTATCAGTGACCAAGTAAACAATATTCTTGGAACCAACAATCTCAACAATTTCACTAAACAAATTGCATAAACTTTCAGCATTACTCACAATATCAGAAGCATCAACAGTCTGTTGAATGAAATTCCCGTTGGACAATAAACCAAAAAATTAATTAGAGCTATTTGTCTAATATCTCTCTATCCATCACTCATTATAGTGCAACCTTTTCGGCCCATTGCTCTCTATAAGAATCAACTATAAGTTTCACAGATTGCTTAGCATCTTTCAACAAATTTACACGAACTTGATGGTAGGACGGTCCTGTATATCCATGCCCCATGGAAGCTACTTTACTCATTGCAATTGGAAAAAGGGGAGAATTTACAACATTTATCGGTATGCATGCATCATATAACCACATGACTACAGCTAAATCTGTAACATGAAGTCTTTCCTTACTTTGCCATACAGATTTAACTGAAGGTTGGGTACGATCATTTATACCTCTTGAGAAGTACGGTTGTGGGTTGTCGGATGTTGAAGAAGCATTCCTTTTACCAAGACTTTTTTGTTTTTAGCATGCTACATGTCTCGATCTCTGTAACTGTATTTTTACCTTTTTGCGTACACTCTTCAAACAAAATTTTCATTTGACACCTTATATCCGCCGGAACCTTTAAACACCCAACTACATTTTCTTTAACTCTAGCAAGGTGTTGTTTCATTCGATTAATGCCCCCTCCACAAAATGACTAGTTGCAAAATGTACAAATGCGCATCTTTTTACCATGTTCATCTTGAGCTTCGGTAACATATTTCCATGTGATATACATCTTTAAGCGAACATTTGATTGGGCGGTCGACTCAGATTGGGGATTAGTTTCCTCTACTTCTTGTGAATCCATACTCTACAAGATATAAAAAAACGTAAAACAATATATAGACACATTTACATATATCATCCATACGCATAATATGCACATATACACGAATCAAGTTTACAAAAGTAATTCACGATTAGACTCTTATGTTAAACTTTACAAGCTTCGATTACAACTTACAGAAGAAGTCTATGAACAATATGATTCTCAAGATCAGAAAGGTGATTCAAAATCCAACTATAAACCTAAATAAAATTTTCTTTGGCATGTTCGCCTCCCTCACAATTTCAAAAACACTTGCAATTTCATTAAAGTTTTTGCTGATGTGCAGTTCTGTTCATCCTCCCCAATCAAAGAGACCAAAATAGCCCTAATACGAGGCAATCACCACTTACTATGTTGATGCACAAAGACACAAATATATACAAATAAAGTGTATAGAAGCACACATTTGTCACACCCCGATCTCCACGTGTCACCGGTGGGCCCGGCGTGGGGTACGTGACGTGGTTGGCGTCGTCATAGACAAACAACACAATATAATAATGCACAGCAGAAGCAGAAATAGATTCATTTCAACCTTAATTAAAATGTAATAATAAATGTCACAAGTAGTTGAAACGGATCCATAGGCGGATCAAATAAAATAAGATATATTGTTCAACAGTTTATTGTCGTCCGAGCTTGCGAGACTATTGTGGACGCTCTTTAGGAAACAGCCAGCCTAGTACGTATAGTACCTGCACTTAACCTTTTGGGAAAATACGTCAGTTTACACTGGTAAATACAAATTAACTGACTCATTTTGAAAAGATTGAAAATTGATTTAAATGCACATGGCATAAATATTTTTATTAACTTGGGATAATTATGCAATATAAACTTGTGAACGAATTACATGCTACTCGTACGTTCGGTAGCCCGGGATCTTGTCCGGGTTAAAGATTAATTGACACACCACATTAATGAGTTATACATGACGAGTGTACGCCTACACCCCATGCTCAGGTCGTGGCCATCTCGTAAGATAATGCCAAGGATATCCGGGACACGGTCATTAACCCCCCAAAGGCTTAAAGTAAAACAAGACTGTTTAAACGAGCCGATCAAATTATTCCAATTGCATACCCAAGGGTGCAAGATTTGTACGCTCGATCAAGCGGTATTCTATATACCGTACCCCAAGCTCGTATAGGGAAAATAAGTCAAAATGTATTTACCTGAGTAAGTATAAATCACAATTGGCAAGTGTAGGTAGCTTTTACTGGGCCTCCTATTCTGGAACAAAGGTTTATAATAACCTATTAGATTCCTAACGGGTCTTTTATTTAAGCCTAAGCTTGACCGGCTAGTTTTAAGGACGATACGGTTCAAGCGCACGATTAAGCGAAGACCGGATAGAATGTGATTTAGACCCGACAAGTTTGAATACTTCTATAATATGGGTATACTAAATACATTCTGGATTTTGAGACGAAAACGATAACGTTTGACCCGTTTCGGTCAATTTATGCAAACTAGTTACATAAACAGAACCG